>NC_079210.1:12524022-12584022 GCF_026745355.1 Beta vulgaris subsp. vulgaris
TGTAAAGTAGAATGGAGTTTCTGGAACCTCGTGGAGCCTGCTACAACAGGTGAGATGAGGAAGCTGGCAAAAGAGGTTTGTGTGAAAGAAGGTGTGAAGCCATATGAGGAGAATGGACATGCGATTGAGAGAGTGACTATCCAATAGCATTAAAACCATGGCCATGAATTGGGGTAACGATAGAAGAACGTGAATAATCAAACATAGTGGTAGCAGAAGGGATCGATTGAACCGGATTCGAAGACAACAAACGTAGATTGATTTTTGTAGCATATGTAAGTTTCGAAGATGTAGTAGAAGGAATCAATGTCATTAGAAAAATCTAGGAATAAAATTTCGAGAGAAAACATGGTCTCTTGAAACCATGAACAAGAATGATATGAATTATGGCTGTTTTTGACGGTAGTCTTGGCAGTCTAATATATATGTGAATATATTACAGACCTCAATCTTTCTTCTGTACTAACGATAATTTAAAATTTTTACTTAGGTGTTTGATCGACTGGTTTGGCCTGATACCTAAAAATTATCTCCTTAGACTTGCACATAGAAATCTTTCTCTAAAAAATGCAATGTTTAACCTTTCAAAGCCTTTTTTTGTAGCACAGGCCACACGGAAAGCATACCGTGTGGCTGCGCATCACAACTCACAAGCCATCCCCAGCCTCCTTCCTCCCTCCTCCCTCCTCCCTCTGCCCTCCTCCTTCCTCAAATCTTCGATTTCTTCAGCATCATCATCATCGCAAAACTCAACCATCAACAACGACGTCATCCATGGCGATACATACTCCCCGACAACCCTTATTTCCCAGAAGTATATATTAGCCCATTTTCTCTCTCCTCGGATACCACCATTAACATCCAAGAGGGAGATTGCGTCGAATTTAACATCAAATTATGGGGGTCAAATTCCCTACATTCTTTTGAAGCCATTGATGTCGAACATTATGGTGTGGCTAGTTGTACCAAAAACATTCTGTCTTTTATTCTCAATCTTCTCACTCTTATTCAATTCATTCGATTTTTTCACTTATCATTTAAATCAATAAAAAAACACAATATCTTCATGATTTAGAGGAACAATAATTATGTTGCAATCGAAGGAGGACGAATATGAAGGATGTAATATGTGTTGATGTAGTTGCAAAAGGTGTTTCGTCATGGCTGATAGTCCAGAAGTGTCAATGGTGATGGCCATAGGTCTGATTCAATATGGAAGTTGGAAATTGTTGGAATTTTGAAGAGGTTTGCTTCAATAGATTCAAAATAAGAATCAGTCACTTATTAGTTATCTAAGGGAATTGAGTTTGATATTGAATTTTTGAATTTGGAATTTTTTTTCTCTCTCCTCAGTTATCTAAGGCGACGATTGTGGTGGAGGAAGAGAGAGTAGATTTGAGTTCTTTTTTTTATTTTTCATTAGTAAATGTAACCTCCAATTCAATAAAAGTAACCTCTTATAATTATAAAAAGTAACCCCTATTCACTGTAGAAGTAATCCTTTATAATTACAAAAGTAACCCCTTATAATTACAAAAAGTAACCCCTACTTTTAGTAGAAGTAACTCCTTAACATTACAAAAAGTAGCCCCTAGTTATAGTAAAAGTAACCCCTAATTATAGTAAAAGTAATCCCCTTACAGTTACAAAAAGTAACTTTTACTTTCAGTAAAAGTAACCCCTATTTATATAAAAAGTAACCCCTAATTCACTAAAAGTAACACCTTAGCATTGAAAAGCAACGCATTTTACTTTTTTATGAATAAATAAGATTACTTTAAATGTATAATGAGGATACTTTTTATGAACTAACTAATGGGTTACTTGTACCTTTCTTATAATTACTTTCTATAAATATTTCAAGCTATTATATAATAATTAAAGTTACTTTTACGAACATATGAGGTTACTCGAACAAATAAATAAGGTTACTCAAACATGTAATTAGGGTTACTTCTATTAACTAACGAGGTTACTTTTATAATATAATGGGTCATTTGAAAATATATACGAGGGTTACTTGTAGAATAATGGGTTACTCGTATGATAAAATAAGGGTACAAATAATAATAGTTACTTACTATGAAGTAATGGGTTCCTCGTATCATAAAATAAGGTTACAAATAAGAAGGGTTACACGTACATTCAGATAGGGTTATCCGAAAACGGATTCACGCTTGGTTTTTTTTAAAGGGGACACGAACATCATTATAAGGCCCATCTTGGATTTATTATTAGCTGGTCACATCGTTATTTATCAATGTGTTAATGGTAAAATTCTAGAGGAAATAAGAGGAGAGAGAAAATAGGAAAAAAAAGGGAGGAATAAGAGGAGAGAGAAAATGAGGCAAAAAAATAGGAAAAATGAGAGAGACATCAAAGAGAAAAAGAAAAAAAGAGGGGGGGAGGAGGTTGAGAGAAAGGGGGGGTGGTGGCCACACCATTTTGAAGATGTGGCTCGCCTCATATAAAAGTTTGTGTTAACCTTATTATTAACACAAACTTTTATATGAGGCAGGCCACACCTTCAACTAATGGTGTGGCCCCCCCCCTTCCTCTCACTACCCCCCCCCCTTTTCCCTCAAGCACGCCCCCCTCTTTCTCTTTTTTTTTACTCTTTCTTTTTTCTTTTTTTTCTCTTTGATGTATCTCTCATTTTTCCTATTTTTTTACCTCATTTTCTCTCTCCTCTTATTGTTCCTATTTTCTCTCTCCTCTTATTTCCTCTAGAATTTTACCATTAACACATTGATAAATAAAGACGTGACCAGCTAATAATAAGCCCAAGCTAGGCCTTATAATGATGCTCATGTCCCCTTTAAAAAAGCCGAAGCGTGAATCCGTTTTCGGATAACCTTATTTGAATGTATGTGTAACCCTTATTATTTGTAACCTTATTTTATGATACGAGGAACCTATTACTTCATAATAAGTAACTATTATTATTTGTACCCTTATTTTATCATACAAGTAACCCATTTATTCTACAAGTAACCCTCATATATTTTTCAAATGACCCATTATATTATAAAAGTAACCTCATTAGTTAATAAAAGCAACCCTAATTACATGCATGTTTGAGTAACCTTATTTATTTGTTCGAGTAACCTCATATGTTCGTAAAAGTAACTCTAATTACTATATAATAGCTTGAAATGTTTATAGAAAGTAATCATAAGAATAAGAAAGGTACAATAACCCATTAATTAGTTCATAAAAAGTATCCCCATTATATATTTAAAGTAATCTCATTTATTCATAAAAAGTAAAACGCGTTGCTTTTCAATGCTAAGGTGTTACTTTTAGTGAATTAGAGATTACTTTATCGAATGCTAAGGGGTTATTTTACTGACACTAGGGATTACTTTATATAATGCTAAGGGGTTACTTTTACTGAAAGTATAGGTTACTTTTTGTAACTGTAAGGGGGTTACTTTTACTATAAATAGGGGTTATTTTTACGATAATTAGGAGTTACTTTTAGTGAAAGTATAAGTTACTTTTTGTAACTGTAAGGGGAGTACTTTTACGATAACTAGGGGTTACTTTTACTATAACTAGGGGTTACTTTTTGTAATGTTAAGGAGTTACTTCTACTGAAAGTAGGTGTTACTTTTGTAATTATAAGAGGTTACTTTTATTGAAATTAGGGGTTACTTTTTAATTATAAGGGTTACTTCTACAGTAAATAGAGGTTACTTTTTGTAATTATAAAGGGTTACTTTTGTAATTATAAAGAGTTACTTCTACAGTGAATATGGGTTACTTTTTATAATTATAAGAAGTTATTTTACTGAAACTAAGGGTTGCTTTTTGTCATTATAAGAGGTTACTTTTACTGGATTGGAGTTACTTTTTTTTGTCACATCCATGAAATCTTAGAGTTACTTTTACGAAATATTAGGGTTACTTTTATGAAATCTTGGAGAGTTAATTTTACGAAGTCTTGGGGTTACTTTTTTATTAAAAAAAATAGGGAAATTTCCTCAGGTACCCCTGAGGTTTGACGTGATTCCCAAATTACCCCTCACATTTGGGGAATTCCTCAGATACCCCCAAGGTTTGTGTTTGTGCTCAAAATACCCTTACTCTTGACAGAACCCTAACACTGTTAACTTTTTTTTCTCTCTTTCTTCAGTTTCTCTCCTTCCTCTCACCCTCCTCCATGGATGAACCTCCAAGCTTTCTCTCTCCTCCCACCATCCCCCACCAACCACCCACCCACCCTTACCCCACCAAACCATCTCCTGCCTCCTCACTCAACCACCCACCCTTACCCAGCCCACCACCTAACGCGAGCCACCACCCACCCAACGCGAGCCACCACCTCTCTAACGCGAGCCACCACTGCAGCAGGGAAATCAAAACCCCAATTTCGAGTAGAAATCCAAATTTCGAGCAACATTTTTGCAATCAAATTCGAATTAAACCTAGATTATTCGAGCAATCAAAACTCTAATTCGAGAAACCCATATTTTGCAATTAAATTGGGGAAATTTCGAATTAAACCCATTCGAATTGAATTGGTGGTGGTATGCGAGAGGGAGGGAGGTGGGTGGTTAGGTGTTTTGCGTGAGTGGTGGCCGTTGGTGGGTGGTTCGCGCAAGTGGGGTAGTGGTGGGCATGCTGGCTGGTTCGCGCAAGTGGGGCCGTGGTGGGTGCTTCGTGGAATTTGATGAGGTCGTCGTGATGAGAGGGAGGTGGGCTTCGTCCACCATTGATGAGGGGTCAGAGGTTTTTAGAGAAGGAGAGGAGCGAGAGAGAGAGAGTGCGACGAAGGAGAGAGAGTACGAGGATGCTGGTGGACGGCGAAGCTCCGGCGAGCGGTGGCCGAGGCAGGGGTTGCGAGAAAAATGGGGAAAGTTTGGAGGATGGTGAGGGATGGTGGGAGGAGAGAGAAAGCTTGGAGGTTCATCCATGGAGGAGGGTGAGAGGAAGGAGAGAAACTGAAGAAAGAGAGAAAAAAAAGTTAACGGCGTTAGGGTTCCGTCAAGAGTAAGGGTATTTTGAGCACAAACACAAACCTCGGGGGTATCTGAGGAATTCCCCAAATGTGAGGGGTAATTTGGGAATTACGTCAAACCTCAGGGGTACCTGAGGAAATTTCCCAAAAAAATATAGTTACTTTTTCTAGTAACTCAGTTACCTTTTCTCGACCATTCACCACATCTAACAAATAGCTTTTTCTCAATTCATCATCTCCATAGAAAATTTCTCTATTCTCACCACTTTCTTCTCTTCCTCCACCATTGACATCCAAAAAAAACCCCATAAAAGCAACAACGCCAAAATTGCAAGAGAGAGAAAGGAGAAAACAACGGTGATGAGAGAGAAAGAAGTGATAGAAAGAAGGATATCGAGGAGAGAGAAGGAGATCGAGACATAGAAGGGAGAAATCGTTGGTGTGTGAGGAGAGAGAAAGAAGGAGATCGAGGAGAGCGAAAGTGATAAGAAAGTAAACTCCGGTGAGGAGAAACAAAGAAGGAGATCAGTAGTGAGGTGTTGTGGTGTTTATTGGTGGTAGTTTCTAGTGGTATTTACTGATGAACAATGGTGAGGAAAGAGAAAAAAAGAGAATAATGGTTGATGGAGGTACAAAAGTAGAGAGAGAATGAGTGACATGATAGATATTAGAGGGATTAGGTTGTATGAGAGACAAATCAGTAAAAGTAAGTAAATAAGGAAAGATTATGTAAATATATTTAATTAAGTTATGTGGCCACACCATTTGTTTTGGTGTGGCTGGTTGTACGCAAAACCAGCTGAAAAAAAGAGAAAAGAAGGTAGATGTACTTTCCAATGTTTGATATAATTAATGAATTTGAGAGGAATCAGATGTTTGGTTGTCATTAGTAAAGGAAAAGAAATGAAGGAAATAAAGAAAACATAGGTAAAAACTTGTTAGTTTTCTTTCCTATCAAATTCCTCCAACTTTGGGAGGCAAAGAAATCAAGGATTTAAGAGTATTCTTTTCCTCTCACTTTCTCTCCTTTCCAATCAAATCCCTCTTATTTTCTTTTATCAAACATGAGAAAATTTGTTTTTTACCTTTCCTTTCTTTTCCATCCAAATCCTTCCAACCAAACAAAGCATTAGGGGATATGTTTTAGAACAAAGAAGGATGACGAAATCAAGAAGTATTCTTTTTTTCTTTCTTTTCCTTTCTCTTCCTTTCTTTTTCCTTTCTTTACTATAAAAAAAAATAATACCAAACAAACTGAAAGACTTTTGACAATGTGTCATTTTTTTTAGCAAAGAAGAGGTAAATTCGAGTTTGGATCTACAAAGAATAATCTTTTATCTCTCTCGATTTTTAAGTCCTTAAATTCTACACACTGCATCTAAACATTAGTCCGATTCATCCATCCAAGATTGCATGATTATTAAATGTGATTTGTATTAGCATTCTTAATGTATTATGCATGATTTTCAATACAATTAACCAGGGGTAATCTGCTTCTATTCCAAATTATTAGTTTTGTAGTCATAAGAAAAGTCTATATATAAAAGCTTACTTGTATAGATAAGCCGCAATGCCCAGAATGACACACAACAAGATGATGTCAATGCAAAAGTTGCGACTCGATCGAATCTGATCACAAGCAATATATTTCACATTATTTTGAGTCAAATTTTAAAGTGAAGTAGTGGACATAAATATATTCCTATGCCTACTAAAAGTAAAAAAAAAAAAAAAAAAAAAAAAAAAAAAAAAAAAAAACAGAAAAAAGAAATTTACCTGATGAAGTGTTTGTTTGAGCCTGACATTGTTATTCCTTATATCAGACGTGGCCTTGTCAACCTAAATTGATGAAACAAATTCCCTTTAGTTGAAATATTTACACTCTGAACATAAGCTTAGGTTATGTACTCTAGGTAGAATATTCTTTAGAGATTTTGCATAGTTTCAAGAAACGAAATCAATTATCGATTCTCTTTTTTTTATTTGGCTTAATCCCTCTTCAATCCCTTACCATTACTTGATGGTAATGAATTCCCCCAATTTGTTACCTTCCTCCCCCCTCAAGTAACAAAATCCATTACTTGAAGTTAATGGTTACTCTTTATTTCCATTCCTTGGCTTGAACCAAACACTCAATAAAGGTAACCATTTTTGTTACCATTCCCCTTCTCTATTTGTATCCATCCCTTTCCATTTCATATCTTGAACCAAATGACCCCTAAGGAGTGATTAGTTATAGTATTTGATAATTACTCGACAGAGGTAATATATTGCATTGACCGACAACCTGAGCTAATACGTGGTATCATATTGATTGTTTAAACAACACTATGATAGAAGATATTACAAAATAAAAATACTTTTTTCTGTTCAATAATATAGTGCTTATTTCTTTTTTTACACGGCCTTGAAGATAAATATTTGACCTTTGATATCTTGAATTCGTTATTAATAAAAAGTTGATATTATGAAACTACACATTAAGGCGAATCTAACAGGATCGCAGATGAATATGTTTCTAATATATACAAATGTGAATATTTAGTCAAAGATTTTAAAGTCTGACCTCAAGAAAGAGAAACAACCACTACATTATACAACGTAGGGAGTAGTAAGTGATCAAATAAGAGGACTATGCAATCAATTGCCTTCTCTTAATCCTTATTTCTTTAAAGAAAATATAGCATGCAGTTCTGACACATTAGCATGTAACTAATTATTGGACTATGCTACTACTATATAGTAAGACAAAAAATATATAATTTAAAATTGTCATCTTGTTAGAATTAGAAGGTCCAGCATGAGATTTACATAATGACTCGCAAGGTGAGAAGTAAAGAGTTTGATACATCATACAAACATTTTAGAAAGAGAAAAAAAAGATTTCTAAAAGGAGACCATCTCTCTCTAGAATTCTAAATTTCTTTAGGAGAGTGCAAACCCTACCCTTTACCCCCAGTCTTTACATTCTATTCCAAACATCATCCACAATGGATGATCCTTACCTTCCATATTATCCACATAATACCTTTGCTGCTAATCCACTTAATGAAAACAACAACCTTAGAAGAGTAGGTATTCAAATAGAGTCTGAAGACCACGATACTACGCAGGAAGATTACATCCTATATAACTCAGTCCTAGGGAAAGTTAAAGATTTACGAGAATTCACCGAAGTACAAATCTCCAACTGGGTAACAACAAGTTGGTTAACTCACGATGAAGTTACAGTTAAAAAAGTAGGAAAGATCTTCTTCTTCCTATGTGCTGATGATAGGGACAGAGCTACTCTTATTGATATGGGAACAACTAACTTTCAAGGAGTCCTATTCCTGTTTACTAAATGCGTCCCGTATTCATCTTTTAATTCTCACTCCTTCCAAAGAGCTCCTATATGGATTAAAGTGGAAGGATTCCCACTTTTATACAACAAAGTAGATACTGCAAGAAGAGCACTAGAAAAGATAGGAAGAATTCTTTACTTCGACAGTGAATCTACTCGAGAAGGTTTCAAAGATTTCTTAAGAGCAAAGGTGGTTATTCCTATCAACAACCCGCTAGTACCAGGTATATACTTTAACAGACAAGAAGGTCCTAGAGTTTGGGTAGATTTTGGATATGAAGGAATTTTCGTTTACTGTAACAAATGTGGTAGAATTGGTCATAGGAGGCCGAGATGTAGAATCGCTATGGCCATTGCTCAGAAACATTTTGAAATGGTCTTAGAGGATATTGGACAAGGTGTTCACCCTACCATAGTCTCACAAGCTGCTATTCCACTTTTTACAAACAAGCTTATAGGTTTAAAACGAGTGGAAAGAAATAGAACTACCCAGGTTAACCTTGTGGATTATCTGTCACATAGAGATAATGAAGGGGATAGTATGTCCGAGCATACTATAAGTGAAGATGAATCAAATCATGATAGCTCAGACTCAAGCGGATCATCAGGAGCGAATGGACCAACAAATCATGCTACCGGGCACTCTGAGGGACCTAATAACGAGGAAGAAAACAACTATCATCACAATCCACCAGACAGCAGGGAGAATCATCGTCCGGAATCTTCCAAAAGGAAAAGAGCTGAAGATAATGAGCATGATCACAGCCGGAAGAGAACGAGATTTGATAATCTCAACATGTCTCAATTAGGGGAGGAAAAGAAAGTCAAAAATCATGATGATTTTGCCTCGTTCAATGCGCGCCACACTATTCAAATTCAGACAAGGGAGACCAAAGACCAAGAAAAGGGGGTGCTTCCATTTACTCCTCACCCACCAAAGAGGAAATGCATTTTTACTGGCAATAGGATTAATGAGGAGATAAGAGAGTTAAGGCGGGAGAAGAAAAGGCGACGGATGATAAATGCACAAGGAGGACTCAACCACCTGCCTGGAGAGATGAGCCACAATCCTACAGGTAAGTTTTTCTTTCTAGCAGTATGCATTATGCTTTTAGGAAATTACAATACTACCCACTCCTCTCATGCAAAGGGTACTAGGGTAATTTCCTATAGTAAGTTTTCAAAAAAATGCCCAGATTTTTACTTCCAGACTGCTCTTAGAGTTTTTCTCCTGGCATGCTGGGCTAGAAAGAGAAACTGGACTGCAAATTCCTTCGCGTCAGTACACTTAAACTCTGCTCTCCTTTTCTATTTATACCTCATCTACCTCAAATGCTTTGTACTTCAGAATCTTATCTCAAATTCTCCAAGTAAACACCCAAAAATGGCAAACAAAACAAAAATCCACCTTACTCCTCCCTCACCCTCTACAGACAACAACAATCCTTTCCACCCTCACGAGGAAGTTAACCTTGCCGATCTCTTCCTCAACGTCCAAATCTCAGACAGTGACCGTCTTATGATTCCTACTGATCCCTTTAACGATTTCTTCATACCATTTGGCTCGATCCCATACTTCGAAACCCATAATTCACCAACTTCTACTCACTTTCATGATGAACCCATGTTTGAGGAAGCTCTACATTTCAAAAACCCTCCTAACTCTCCCTCTCTGAATGCTGCTCTTCCAAGTTTCGACTCATTTGATCCTCTTCAGTTAAATACTTTCAAATTTTCTCCTCCAAATGTCACGCAAGATTCGAAAGGTAAGCTTGAGGAAAAACATGCAGTTGACGAATCCCAGAATCTTCCCTCTTTTTCTCTCTCAAGGTCACCTTTTCACCCTCGTGTGGAAATTGACCTCACGAGTGCATCCTCGTCACAAAAAAGAAAGAATAGGACCACATCTCTCTCCTTTTCGGATTGGGATGAGATGGGCAAGTTGGTCAAACGGGACCCCCATGTTCCCTTTGACCAAAGCCTTCCTACCCAAAAAAACTGAGCCAACCCAGGCCCATAAGATCAACTATAAAAGCCTAGACCTCACTAATTTGTCCACAAACTCTTCATCTGATTCTCACTCACTTATTGATACGCCTCCAAATACACCAACTTCACAAGGCTCTTTTAACTCAGCCATCTCAGATCCCTGTGGAAGAGTGGGATTTTGCCATTGAAACCATGGATCTTAATGTCATATTGGATTTCGAAGGAAATAAGGATACCCACAAAGAAAAAGACTCCTCGCCCACCCTTTTCATAAAAAGAAGGAAAAGAAGAGAATGGCAGCCCAAGGGGCTGATAGCACATTATCTGAGATCTTTCGAAGATAAGGCAAAAAAATCAACTGATGTTCAGATTTTTGACCTCAATTCCCCACCGTCTGAAGACCCTGTTCTAGCTGAACCGTCAAGAGCCAAGCGCCTCAAAGTGCAGAAGAAAACAAAAGGGAAAGGTACCCTCAAGTTTGGGCTGAGTGACGAAGATATTTCAGATGGGAAATCTCATGATGGAGAAGGTTCTCACCCTCCGAAGTCCAAGGGCTCGAAGTCTCTCGGGAAAACTATGCTGAAGAAGAAGAAATCAGGTGCGGCTGACCAACAGTCTTGCTTCAAGATATGAGTCTTCTTAGTTGGAACTGTAGGGGACTTAAAAACCTTGGTTCCCAAAACTTAGGTTTTATTTCCAGCATAGTTAGTACTAATAGTATTGACTGTATTTTCCTGTCTGAAACCAAGTGTCAGGTTTCTTGTTTAGAGCCTTTTTTCAGTAAGCTGGGTTTTCAAGGTTGTAAGGGGTTTGATGCGGATGGCGCTAAGGGGGGGTTATTTCTTTGCTGGTCTAAGAGTGTGGTAGTTTCTTCTATTAGTATTTCACAAAACTATGTATGTTGTAGTATCCACGATGTAACTGGCTTTAATTATTACGTTGCTTTTGTTTACGGTTCGCCTGTCTTTGATGATCGTTCGAAAATCTGGACCAATCTCACTACTACCATGGAAAATAACAAAGGAAAATGGTTATTGATAGGAGATTTCAACCAGGTGGAAAATAATAGTCAAAAACTTGGAGGATCTGTGATTATAAGAGGAGCAACACAATTCATAGATTGGAAGTTTACAAACCACCTTTTGGACATTCCTTATCATGGGGTAAACTATACTTGGACAAACAATAGGTCTAATTCAGCGGCAATTTATGAAAGATTAGACAAAGCTTTTTGCAATCCAGAGTGGATGGATAATTTTCCGGAGGCGGAGGTTTGGAACCTCCCTATACTGTTATCATATCATAGCCCTCTTATTCTCCAATTGCACAGACAAAGCATAGGGAAAAGAAAGCGACCATATAGGCTTGATGCATGGAGCTTACACCACCCAGAGGTTTGCGAATTAATTAAGAAAGATTGGGAGAGGACTCATGAAGGATCGCCGGCTTTTGTTCTCCAAAGGAAAATACAAAATTCTCTTAGGAGTATTAGAGGATGGTGCCTTAGCTATAAGAAGGCACACAACATTAACTGGGTCGACATCAATAAAAACCTCACAGAGCAACAAAAAGGCATTGTGTCGATTAATCAAGCTCAAAAGGATCATGAAAATAGGACTAATACCTTGAACTCAATAGAGGTAAAGTCTGAATATTGGAGACAAAGAGCTAAGTCCAGATGGGACGATTTGTCGATTTGGGAGATAAAACTTCAGCCTTCTTTTACAAAAGTGTCAAGGGAAGAGCCACGAGAAACGAGATTAAGGCGATTAAGGATGGGATGGGAAATTGGATCTCGAATCAAGCACAAATCAAAGAACTATTCTTGGAGAATTTTAAGGAAACTTATCAATGTGGAAAGAGTTGTGGAGAGGCCCTCCTATTTGATGACCCTTTTTTTTTCACCAGTGGCTACATTGTCCCAGTCCCATATTGATCTCCTTAGCAAGCCATTCTCAAACGATGAAATTAAAGCAGCGTGCTTCAGTCCCAAAACCCTCAAATCTCCTGGACCAGATGGCACCCCACCGGCCTTCTTCCAGCAAAACTGGGACATTGTGGGATCGGATGTGATTAAGAGTGTGAACTCCTTTCTATCCTCATGTTACTTGCTCAAGGAGGAAAACCGAACCTTCATCACACTCATTCCTAAAAGAGACAGACCACAAGATACAAAAGATTTTAGACCCATAAGCCTTTGTAATTCTTCTTACAAAATTATAGCCAAAACTCTTTCTAATAGGCTTAAGTTGATCATGGGAGATATAGTCGACGAGTTTCAGAATGCCTTTGTTCCAGGAAGACAAATGGCGGACAACTGTTTCATCTCACATGAAATTACTAATTGGGTTAGAAAGAAGAAGAAAGGAAATAGTTTCGCGGGGATTCTAAAGGTGGACCTGAGCAAAGCTTACGATAGGATCAGATGGGAATTTGTTGAAATAATGCTGCGAAGGATGAACTTTCCAGAGATTTGGGTAACTTGGATCATGCAATGTATTACTACAGTGTCCTACTCAGTATTGGTGAATGGAGAACCATCGAAAGTGTTTCGCCCATCAGTTGGTCTCAGACAAGGAGATCCACTATCTTCATATATTTTTATCCTTTGTATGGAGGTCCTCTCGCGAAACCTTTCTAAGATGCAAAATAACAAGGATCTTAACGGTCTCAAAATAGCAAGAAATGCGCCAAAAATTTCCCACTTGTTTTTCGCTGATGATGCCTTGTTCTTCTTCAAAGCCAACCCCAAAAATTGTTGGGCCATAAAAAACGTTCTAGCTACCTTTTGTGAAAAGTCTGGAGAAAAGTTAAATTTCGAAAAATCTCATGTCATCTTTAGCCCTAATACTCCGCCAAAGTTCAGGAAGATTCTCAGGAAGCCTCTGGGAGTGAAGGATAAAGATAAAATAGGATCCTATTTAGGATGCCCGATGGAAGTCGATGGGAGAACCACTTCAGTCTTCAATGACATTACTACAAAAACTGCCAACAAAATACTGACTTGGAAATTCAGCACTCTCTCCCAAGCTGGTAAGCTTATCCTCATCAATACAATTCTAACTGCTCTAGCCTCCAGCATTATCTCTATTTACCTACTTCCAGTAAAAACCACTAGAAATATCACCTCTTTGCTCTTAAAGTTATGGTGGTCGTCTTCTATGGAAAAGAAACCGATTTATTAGAGGAAACGTGAACTTCTAGAAAAACATAAATTTCTAGGGGGTTTGAGCTTTAGGAATGTGGCTCATGTGAACAAAGCTTTGCTCTTTAACCAAGCATGGCGAGTCCACAAAAACAAAGATTCTCTCATCCATAAACTGTATACGGCCAAGTACAAGAAAGACCCAATTCAGATGGTCATGGATAATGAAGAGCCAAAGAATGGGTCTTACGCCTTCCGCAGCCTTTTCCAAGCTAGCAAAGCGTTCAAGGAAGGTCTTTATAAGAAGCTAGGGAACGGAAGGTCGATAAGAATTGATAATGACAGATGGCATGTGAACATATCCCCTAAACCCAAAGTCCCGGAAATTCATGAGTCGCGTGAACGGTATGTTTGGGTTTCTGACCTGATTGATCAGAACAAAAAATGGAAGCCGTCTGTTATCTGGGACCTCTTTCATACTGGTGATGCACGAGAAATCTTCGCCACCCATATCCCTCATCAGGAGATCGAGGATGAGATTGGGTGGACGAAAACCAAATCTGGGAATTATACAGCAAAATCTGGGTATTGGTTCCTGAACGAGGGTCAAAGAGATCAGGTAACACCTTCGAACTCATGGACCAGATTATGGAAATCGGATATATTTCCAAAATGGAAGCTTTTTCTTTGGAAAATATTCAATAGGGCTCTACCAACCACTAACAACCTCGAGAAGAGGAAAATCAATGGTATCAACAACATTTGTTGTCTTTGCAAATAGCAATCAGAATCTCTTGAACACTTGTTCAGGGACTGCCCTCTCTCGCAAAGAATTTGGAGTTGCTCTTTAGGAATCGTGGCAACAAACGGAAATCACCTGAAACTCCAAGAATGGATCAAAATTTTTTTGAATCTATTCAAAAAGAGGAAGGTAGAAGAAGGTCGAAGAGTAGAAATTGACTTCATTGCAACTCTGTGGGGTATTTGGATCCATCGAAATGAAGTCATTTTTAAGGGAGAGAATGCAAACCCGATGAGAATAATGTCTATAATAAGGGAACATTCCATGAGAGCCAGGAAAAAAAGGAAAGAGGAAAATTCAAATCACATCATAGCTCCAAGGATTTCAAATAAGGTGGAGGAAGGCTCGAGTACGTTAGATTGGACAATAGGAGACAGAACTACAAGTAATGTTCAAACATTAGTTGTAGATGGAGCTTGGAAGAAGAAAGCGGGTTCAAATGAATGGCAAGCAGCAATAGCTTGGAAGAATACAAACAATGATCCTACAGAAGAATCAGCGCATAAAATCTTCGCTAACTCCCCAACGCAAACAGAAGCTTATGCAATACTCAAGGCGATTTCGGACATGGCTTGGAGAACCGCAGGGATAATAATACATTCGGATAGTAGAGAGGTCATACTAGCTCTAAGGAACGAGAAAAGCTCAAATAAAAACATAGATGGCATCATTAGAGATATTAAGAGAATAGCAGAGGGGTTCATGTTTGTTTCTTGTATTAAAGTCTCTAGGTCAGAAGTAAAATTAGCTCATAATCTTGCTACACAAGCAAGAAAAAGCTAATTCCTAGTTTGTTTTATTTTACCTATTGTTAAAAAAAATAATAATAAAATAATCATACAAACATTTTGATTAACAAACAATCATGGAAATCATCTTTGATTTTCCAATACCCAAAAGCAGATATTGCTTGACGTTGGTCTCTTGTCACAAATAGAATTGAAGCTTGGTGTATGAAAGATGCAAAGTAATTGGTCACTGTTCTAAACCATTTACAAAAACTTTTACCAACATTTGTGAGTGACACAAGGTTCCAAAGAAACGTTATGTTAAGAGCAAGAATATCGGTAGTCTGGAGTATCGAGTCTCAGCGCAGATTTTGGTCAGTCTGCCTCTAGACTACCGATATTTGGACTAAATGGGATGATGAGTTTGAGAATGAGTTTTGGTTTCCCAAACTCAATCTCAGACTTGGTTGTGGGCTTTTGGTAGAATAGATGTTATCTAAAATAATATGTTCAACTTTTGGAAGAGAGTCTGAGGGATAAAGTGTAAAACTGGAATGAGTCTGGTGTGAGTCTTAAAAAATAAAAAGTAGATAAAAATTAGTGGAAAGCTGATGTGGCACAATAATCTGAAAGTTGGGTTTGGGTTTGAAAGATAAACTCACCCTAAGGGTGCTAAGAGGTGACACATAGAGCACTGTAGTTCTTGCCCACATGTACAACTGTCAAAAAATGACCCCACTCGAGGCTCCAATCCGACTTGAGTTTCTTGGTTTTTGAAAACAAATTTTCGACCGAAATGACATGAGCCCGATGGACATGTAAGTTTTTGGTTAGTGATGGACCTAAACTACATCCCACTTGATTGTCCCAAATTTCTAACTACATTTGAAAACATAATATCTTTTAAATGTAAAATATAATATTTTACATAATATAACTAATCAATAATCAAACATTCATTATCTTCGATTTGTTATGATAAAACATCGTTTATAATGCTATTATTAATCTAAATTTTGCCAATTAATCATATAAATATGTTACTAATATGACCCTTATATTATACTATAAATTAAACACTAGCTATACAAACGAAAACATTGATATTATGGAAAAAAAAAACACATAAAAAATAAAAAGGCATCATTTACCCGTATTGTGACCCTAATTAGACCTGCAACCCACATAACCCGACTTTTGTTCGACCCAACCCGACAATACACTCGATCTGTGTCTGATCCGACTTTAATTTAGCAATCTTGAAACATGTCCAGTCTGACCCATTGATAGGTTTATCCACATGTTTTAATAATTATAGTATATAATAAATAGTCCATTTAAAATGGACCAAGTAGTAAGAATTGTACTAGTAATTGTTACCCTAGGAGGGAAAAAATATATAAGTATGTGTTACTAATACGACCCTAATATTATTCTAAAAATGAAATACTAGCTATACAAACGAAAATACATTTTTTTTACCGGAACGAAAATATTAATTTTATGTAAAAAGTAGACAAATAAAAAATAAAAAGGCATCATTTACTTTATTGTGACCTAAATCTGACTCACAGCCCACATAACGCGACTTTTGTTCGACCCAACCCGGTAATACACTCGATTTGTGTTTGATCCGACTCTAATTTAGAAAACTCAAAACCTGCCCCGTCCGACCAATTTATAGGTTTACCACATTTTTTAATAGTAATTGTATATAATAGATAGTCGATCGAAAATTGACCAAGTAGTAAGATAGTTTTAGACAGCTCCTTATAATTATTTACAACTAGCCTTATATGCACGCAATGCGTGCATCAATTTCAAAACTTATTATTCTACCATATATTCTATTTATAATATAGTTATTATTACACTTAAAGATTAATAGTTAGATAAATTTAGATACATATTAATTCGTTAACGTAAAATACTAGCAAAAGTTATGAGTGTTTTTAATATTAATTTTTTGTGAAGTAATTTTGAACCAAAAAAAAAAGACATAGTGAGTTGGTTTGCCTGAATTAAAGAGTATCAAAGTTAGTGATGTGTCAGCTTTTTCTGGTTGACATCCTGTATACCATCTTCTATTATAAAAAAAAGGTTAAGATATTTTGTCCATATAATATTTTGATTGAAATATTTGATGCATATACCATTTTTAACTTCTTTAGAATGACAAGTTGATGTGAAAGGGTTCTGAAATTGTTTTCTTTTGATATTTTTTTTTTCATTCCATTATATCCTTAAGGGTAATTCAGGTTTTTTTAGAAAGTGGATACCATGTTTCTCCCTATTTCCCTTATATAAAAGAAATTTGTTCTATTTCATTTTCGATAACATTTCTTTTCTCTCTTTTGGCCTTATTCTTTATTTATTTTGGTCATGATAAAAAGGATGATCATTACAAAGTTAGGAACTATAGCTGCACCAATTACTACTATATAATGTCAATGCAACATCATAGGCCACTATGGTCCTGTTTGACAAACAGAGTTTAGAGTTTAGCTGTAAGAGTTTAGAGTTTGTTGTTAGAGTTTTAATCTTTTGTTAATCAGATTTGACCGCTGATTTGACACCTTCTTTTAATAAATATGTTTGGTAACAATTAACTGATTGTTAAAAGCATATTCCCATTTGTTTGTGTGAAATGATATTTATAGACATTTTAATACACTTGGTAGTATTATTATTAAAGGTATAAAATTAATAAACATATTTTTACCTAATCCTCTACAGAAAAAACTCCTATTAGGAGCTTTTTCATTTTGAGAGTTTTTATTCCAAAACTCTCTCTAAAACTCTCTTCTACCAAATACCCATTTAGAGTTTTTAACTAGTTAAAACTCTAAAAATGGTCCAAAACTCTCTTTTTACTCCAAAACTCTAATTGTCAAACACCCCATATGTTACTCTTTCTTCTTCATTGTGTGATAGTCGCAATTACTACTCTATAATGTCAATACGTACAACATCATAGGTCATTATAATTTTTTCTTTCTTCTTCATTGTGTGACAACTCTTTGAGTAATTTATAAATTTTCAATAAATCTCTACTCGTATTTAAAATATCAAAAAATTATCAAAATATTACACTATATAATACAATCTCATTAACCGGTTATTACTCCCTCCTAATAGTCATTATTTATACATTCCAAAATAGTCTTTATAATTAAGCACATTTATTTAGTGAATGGTCCCACTATTAGGGGTGTCCATAAATGGTCACAAGAATTTCAAGATCCCAAGATTTTTACGGTTTTGGTTCTGATCCAATTTTGGCCCCGTGCACACCCCAACCCACTTACATAATACTTCTCTCCTACCCCCTTATCCCACCACAAATTTTCTCGAAGTTCAAATAAAGAAAAGTACTTAGTATGTCCCACTTATCTCCTATCACATTTAGCTTTCTAATAATATAACAATTAATAATATCACTCAATAATTTGTGTAATATAATTTTATTTTATGATAAGTGTTCAAACCAAAGATGGAGGGATTTATATCTAATTGAAGCCTTTTTTTTAATTTACTCAAATCATGTTAGTATCAACGAGCCATCCACACACAATAAAGAAAAAAATATAAAAATGAAACTATCTTACCTTTGTGTCAATTTCATCGACCAAGGGTACTTGTCTATCGAGTTCCTATATGCAATTGAAAGATAATAAAAGAAAAGAGTTAGCCCACCTATAAAAAATGATAAAGTATATGCATGTTTATTTATTTTATATGTATCTAACAAAACAATGTAACTCAATTAAAAGTGTAATTTTCTCAACTATAAATGAATTATTTCTTTTGATAAAGCTATAAATGAACAAAATTACATGAGTTTAACAAACTGTGAGGACTAGTACCCATTTAATGCTGGATTCTATAATTTAATGATCAAAGTAATATAACTTTTAGTTTATTTAAAATCTGGTCACTAATTAAACAAAATTGAATTTTTCAATGCAAGCATATGTATTAGGTAATGTGTTATTAAGTGCCACAAGTCCTACTAACTTTTTTAGTGCACTCATTAATTAAAGTTACAAAATCTCACAAGGTTGTATTACTATAGTTATTGTAAAATAAGGTATATTTTTTCCTAAATGAGCCACTTACATTATAATTGACCATTTATAGAAAAAGGTGATCTTTTTTATTAAAAGTAATTCCTCACTTAGTATTAGATTATGTAAATAAATCTTTGATATATTCTTTTGCATATCACTTAGTGTATATCTTTGATACATTCCTTGTATAGGATTTGTATAAATATGCTTCTGTTTGATGAAAGAATGCAAGGAGGTTATTTCCTACATGGTATCAGACTAGGTTTAGGGTTTTCTCCCTCTCCCTCCTTCTCATGCGCCTGCCGTACCTCTTCTCCTTCCTTCTTTCTCTTCCCACCATGACATAAGCTTCCTCTATAACCTCCTTTCACCTTGCTCTTGCTGTCAACAACATTAAAACTTTAATTCCTATCACCTTGGAGATGGAGAAATTTCAATACTCTTCCTGGGCAGTAATGTTTAAAATCCACGCTCGAGCCTATCAAGTATTCAACCACATCACTCCCCCTAACTCGCCTACGCCTCCTTCTTCCTATGAAAATGAATTGTGGTCTCGGCTCGACCCGATCATCCTTCAATGGATTTATGTCACGATATCTAGCGATCTCCTTCAACCCGACTCTATTGTGCAACAAGGATGGGATCACTTGAAGGACATATTCCAAGATAGTCGAAACTCCAGCGCATTTCACTTGGAAAATCAATTTACTAATATTAATATGTAAGATTTTTCCAACATGTCGTCTTCTACGAACGTTTAAAGATGATTGACGATCAACTCGCCAACATCGGTTCCCTTGTGAATGAAAACACATGGTCCTCACCCTTGTTTGTGGACTGCCCAAAGCTTATGAGTAAGCACAGTGAGCCTTTCCCCTCCATTTATAAAGCTCCATCCATGCTTACTCTGGAAGAATCTCGTCAGGCTTCCTAAGTCACTGTTGAGGCCTGGCCTCTGCTACTAGCTCTGCTCTTCTTGTCACTATTGATGCCTCGTCCGAGCCTCACTCTTCGGGTCATACTTCCTCCAACAGTTCACCACATTCTCGTGGTCAATGTAACTCCAACCCCTACAACCATCGTGGCCCTAGTGGCGGCCACTGTGGCAAAGGCTGCCAAGATGGGTCAGGGTCTGGCGTGGTGGTAGGTCCTTGCAGCAGCACCAACAACCTGCCACTTCTTTGTGGCCTTCTAGGGGCACTTGGAAGCAGCCCCCTCCTTGACATCCTTGGGCTCCATCCCATGCCTTGGGCCTTACCCCCTGGCCATATCCTATTGCCTTGCGGCACTGTCCTCCTACCGGACGCTACCAACATCCCAATGTTCTCGGTCCTTGCCCAACTCAGCAAGCCTTCACAACCCAAGCAACTCCACCCGATACTTATGATTCATTTCCCCACCGATGTTGAGGCCGCAATGTTTACTTTCTATCTCACTCCTCCGGAAGATGGGTGGAAAACAAATATTGGTGCCACATAACGTATGACAACTCAGCAAGGTACTCTCTCTTCATATTTTAATTTGAGCAATGAATGTAATATTACTGTTGGCAATGGTAACACTATTCCAATTCGTAGCATTGGTTAGTCTCATTACCGTCCCCCTCTCCCCCTATGTCCCTTAATAATGTCCTTCATGCTCCTAACCTTATCTAAAATTTTATCTTTGATCGTAAGTTCACCACTGATAATTCTTTTTCTCTTGAATTTGACCATTTTGGTTTTTCAATGAAGGACCTTATGATGGGGACACTTCTTATAAGATGTAATAGCTCGGGTGATCTCTATCCCCTTAGACATTCTGAACTTCAACATTTACGTCTCTCTCCTCCACTCTCTAGCATAATCGTTTTAGACATTCTGGCTCTGCTGTTCAAAAACACAATTTTATTTCTTGTAATAATAATAAGAGTTATACTCTTTGTCCCTCGTGTCCTCTTGGAGAATAAGTCAAATTATCGTTTAATTCTTTATTATATTTTTTTTGTTTCTACAATGCCTTTTGAACATTATTCATAGTGATATTTGGACACCTCCTACTTTGAGTTCCTCGCGACATTATTAT
Organism: Beta vulgaris subsp. vulgaris; assembly: GCF_026745355.1. NCBI lineage: Eukaryota > Viridiplantae > Streptophyta > Magnoliopsida > Caryophyllales > Amaranthaceae > Beta > Beta vulgaris. Next base: position 12,545,127 of record NC_079210.1, read on the forward strand.
TATGTGTTGTTATTGGATGATTTTACAAATTTTGTATGGATTTTCCCCCCTCGCTAAAATATCTGAAGTGTATGCTATCCATTCCGTACTCATTCTTACTCAATTTGAAAGGGACATAAAATATTTTCTATGTGACAATGGTCGAGAATATGATAATGCTCCTTTCCGCCAATTTTGTACTACTCATGACATTTACATTTAATTTCGTTTCTCTTGCCATATACTTCATCTCAAAATGGGAAATTGGAACGCAAAATTCGTACTCTCAATAACATTATCCTCACACTCCTATCTCATTCTTTTGTGTCTCCTTCTTTTTGGCACCATGCTCTTCAAATGACTACTTATCTTCACAATATTATCTACTAAACTCCTTAAGTATCATTCACCAACCACACTTCTCTATCAACGTAATCCGACCTATTCTCAAATTCAGATTTTTGGGTGCCTTTGTTACCAACTCTTTCCCTTCACCACTATTAATAAACTCCAAGCAAGGTCCACTCGTTGTTTGTTCTTGGAATACTCTTCCAACCATCACGGATATAGGTGTTATAATTTGACTAGTCACAAAATATTTATCTCTCGTCATGTTGTTTTTGATGAATCCATATTCCCTATCCAATCTCTAAATCCAAACACAACTCACACATATGATTTTATTCTTCATAAGATCTCTCTTGTCATCACTCACAAGTTGCCTCATCTTCTTCCGGCCCAACACACACCACAATCACCCTCCCATACTCCTCCCTGAGCCCTCTTGCTCTCCTCCGCGTTCAGCCCTCACTTCCGGTCCAGCCGAAGACCCGTCCCCTCCTCTTCCTTTTATTTTTGGCACTCTTGGTCAACCAACGCCTACCCTAGGCCCAACGCTTTTTCTCGGCCTAGCATCTACCTCCAGCCCACGCCCACGCCCCTCACCTCATTCTCCCTCCCTTACTCACTCAGTCTAGATTCGTTGCTTCGTTTCCTCTAACAAAGAACCCTTTGGTCGGCCTTAATGATCTGAATTGGAGAAGTGTCATGTTAGCTGAGTTTAGTGCTCTTATTAAAACAAAGACATGGGAGCTAGTGTTAATAATATTTACTTGTATGTGGCTTTTTCGTCATAAATATAATGCTTACGGTGATTTCAAAAGGTACAAAGCAAGACTTGTTATGAATGGTAAGAACTAGCAAATTAAAATTGATTCTGAGGAAACTTTTAGTCCTGTGGTCCAACAAGCCACCATCCGCACTGTTTTCAGTATTGCTCTCTCTCGCTCTTGGTCCATACATAAAATGGATGTCAAGAATGCATTTTTTAATGGTGATCTTCATGAAACTGTTTATTTGCACCAACCTCCCAGTTTTCGCGACAGTACTCACCCGGGATATGTGTGCAAATTACGGAAGACTCTTTATGGTTTAAAACATGCTCCCTCTGCGTGGTACTGTCAATTTGCATCTTTTGCTTGTAAGATTGCTTTTAGTCACATCAATTCTAGTCATTATTTGTCTATCTATCATCATGGGAACGACACTGGCTACATCGTCTTGCTCTATGTGGATGATATTGTGCTCACTGCCTCATCTGAGGTTCTCCGTGCTTCTATTATGTCGTAGCTTAGTAAGGAGTTTTCCAGGATTGATCTAGGTCCATTGAACTCTTTCCTTGGTATTTCTATCATATGGGATGAAGGGGGTCTAATCTTGTCTCACAAACATTATGGCACTGATATTCTTTCTCGGGCAAATATGTCATCTTGTAATCTATCAACTATTCTGGTTGATACTCATGCCAAACTCACGGCAACTTCAGGCCCCAAGTTAATGATCCCACTCTCTACCGTAGCCTTGTAGGGGCCCTCCAGTACTTGACTTTCACACGCCCCTACATTTCTTACGCGATTCAGCAAGTCTGCCTTTTCATGCATGATCCACGCCAAGAACATATGTAGGCCTTACCCTGTATTCTTCGCTACTTGCAGGATACTCTCTCTCTCTCTCTCGGCCTTCATATTTCTCCATCCGCCACTATTGGTCTCCCGGCCTTCATATTTCACATCTGGCTACTGTGTTTTTCTTGGTGAAAACTTGCTCTCTTGGTTTGCTAAACGTCAACCCACCTTGTCCCGCTCTCACAACAAGAATGTCACTCCTTTCCGTCCGCCAAAATCAGACGCTAAAAACGTGGGATTGGACGCTAAACATATTAGCGTCCGCTTGGGTTGTCGGACGGTAAATTCAGACGCTAAAAAGACGGATTCTTGTTGTGTCTAGTGTTGAAGCTGCATACCGTAGTGTTGTCAACGATGTAGCCAAAACTTGTTGGATACGCAACTTATTGCTTGAACTTCATTGTCTTCTCAAGCGCGCTACCTTGATGTAATGTGATAACGTCGGTGTGGTCTATCTTTCAGGTAATAACATCAATGCACCAAGCACGTTGAAGTGGATATACGTTTTATACGCGAAAAAGTGGTTCTTCGTCAGGTTTGTGTTCTGCATTTTTCTTCCCGCTATCAGATTCCTGACATTTTCACTAAGGGTCTTCCAGGATACTCTTTGAAAATTTTTGGGAAGTCTTCGCGTCCGCCTTCCTCCCATTCTGACTACGAGGGTGTATTAGATTATGTAAAAAAATCTTTTTTTTTTTTTAAGGTAAGATAAAGTCCTTTGCAAGGAAGGGAGGAAATCGGGATCCCTCCTTGAAAAGGGTGAGATTCGATCCCATGATCTGTGAGATCGGAGGTGATGCCAATACCACTAGGCTATCATCTGCTGTTCAAATCTTTGATTTATAATTTTGTATATCTCTTAGTGTATATCTTTGATAACTTCCATGTATAAGATTTGTATAAATATGCTTCTATTTAATGAAAGAACGCAAGGGGATTATTTCCTACATTTAGGAAGTGATTCATATAGGTCATGTTCAGTAAAAGTAGTTGTTGGCAGTGATATTTTAGCTTTAAGTTATCAAATTAGCTGTCTAAAGTAGAAGTGTTTGATAATAATAGTTGTTGACAAAATTTTAACGAGTAAATATGTAAAAATGGTAGCTTTTGACAAAAGCTACTCAAAATCTAGTAATCTTAGCTTTTGACCAAAACTACTCAAAAGATAAAAGCTACCTGAAAACCACTGCCAAAAGTTACTTTGACGAACACTTAAATAATTTCAAAAGCTAAAAGGTAATTAGAAGCTACTTAAGGGCTACCTCAAAAGTTGTGTCGAACACCAGTGATCCTTTTAGAGCAAAAAGTGAGATAATATTACGATCATAATTTTATTACAAAACAGTTTGATGTATACCGTATACGCATTGAAGAGAAAATCTAGAAGGGAAACTAACTCATTTAGGAGACAATTTAGAGGAGAAATATGTTGTGGCCTTTACTTTCGTGTATATATATAGTATAGGTGACAAACCTCGTTCATGTCGTGCGCCAAATTCTTCAATGTCTCCAATCCGTCCGATATGACATCTAGACCTTCATCCTAATGATAATGGTGCAAAAAGTATTTGGAATTCAAAATTTAATGTTAATACAATATCGTAATTGATTTATGACAACGACCACAAATACTTGCCTGTTTCAATTTTCTCATCTCATACTCTTGTCTAAAATTACTTGATTGCTCCGATTCTTGGAAAAACCCATCGCTTAAGTGTGCATCTGATATTTGCATTAACGCAACTAAACTATTAGTAAGAGCACTTTAAATTTTTTTATTTGGATAAATAAGAGGGACTAATCTTAGTGATTTAGTCGAGATTCGATCTAAGGTATTGAATACCACCACCACAAGACTTTACTAACTAAGCTAGTTGTCATTCATAATATAGCATTTTATTAGTTTAATGTCTATTAATTCTTATCCTCATATATTTTTTATGCAGCCTGTTTATTACACATAACAAGACTCGGTTCATTTGGCAAAATCCTTTGTTTTTACCAAAGATTCTAGAGGTTTGAGCTTTCAGCTTTAATTTGGATCTTGTGAAGTGAGAGGGTTTGAGATATATGTTCTCTTATTTTTTTTCCTCATCTCAAGATACACCCGGCTTGCAAATACTAGACCAATAAATTATAAGATTAAGGTTTGAATAGAGCATGTTAACATGCATTTTGGTATACTAATAATAAAAAAAGATAACTTGATGAGACATAGTTGCCAAATATAACTTGATGAGACATGGTTACCAAATTAATTGAGGTAATTCCCCTAACAAAAATTAATGGAGGTTATTGTTTATAAAACTTGATATAGATATAATCGTCAAATCATAAATTTTAAATTATTTTTATGTAAAGACCAATAATTAGTTATTAGCAAGTTTCTTCCCACGATTACGGGTGCGTTCTATTCAACTTATTGGACCTGAACTTATTGGAACTTATCTGAACTGAACTTATTGAACCTGAACTGAACTTATTGGAACTTATTAAACCTGATTGGACCTGATTGGACCTGATTCAACTTATTGGACCATCTGATTTTTGAACCTATTGAACTTGAGACTTATTGGACCTTGATTGACCTTATTGGAACTTATTGGAACTTATTGACCCTGATTGAAACTTTTAGACTTATGGACCTCCTGATTGAAGCTTATTAGACCTTATTGAACCTGATTGAAACTTATTTGACCTTATTAGACAAAAACATTGACCATGAATAACATAAATATTACCACTAACGTAAATACTACCCCTCAAACTTTTTTATGGAATAATAATTATTATAATTCGTCCTTTAAAAATAATTATTATTAATTATCTCTTATGATAATTAATTTAACAAAAAATTACATTTATATATTAGCCTATACATAACTTTCATCACTAATATATCTAATAGTGTTGTTTTAATTTTATAAAACACTAGTAGAAAATCAAAAAATTAATAATCATTATTATTATTGTTAACCTTAATTATTATTATGTAATTATATTATTTTTATTATTATTATTATTATTATATTATTATTATTATTGTTAACCTTAATTATTTGACCATGATTATAATTATTGTTAACCTTAATTATTATTATTATTATTTATTATTATTATTATATATGTAATTATTATTATTATTATTATTATTATTATTATTATTATTATTGTTAACCTTAATTATTTGACCATGATTATAATATCATTCAATAGCAATATGGATAATCAAATAATAGACAATAATACAAGTATAATACTATACATTGTGGTACTTTAATAAAAAATTCTAATAATAACATAATCATCTAATAGTAATATGAATAATAAAATAATAGACATAATACAAATAAATAATAAAATAATAGACATAATACAAATAAATAATAAAATAATAGACACTAATACAAGTATAATACTATATAATCATTGTGGTACTTTAATTAAAATTCTAATAATAACATAATCCGCTAATAGTGATATGAAATTATGATAAACAAAATAGTGGACAATAATACAAATGTTTATTAAACATTGACTATTTGGACCATATTGGACCTTATTAGACCTGATTGGAACTTATTAGACCTGATTGGAACTTATTGCACCTGATTGGAACTTATTGCACTTGATTGGAACTTATTGGACCTTATTAGACCTTATTGGAACTTATTGCACTTATTAGACCTTATTGCAACTTATCTGAACTTATCTGAACTTATCTGAACTTATTGGACCTGAAACTTAATTTTTTAAGTTGAACAGAACGCACCCTACATGTTTTGCTTACAAGGAGTATCTTCTAAATTAATCTCCTCACCATTAAATATAAAAATGTGCACTACTATACGACTACCTCGATCTCTATGGCCAAAAAGGAAAAAAGTAGTAAAGAAAACCATTGACTCCAAGAATAATTCTTCTTTTTTGTGTGGTGAAGATAGGAGAGTCGCTTTTAATTAAGCGAAAGCATTGGAAAGTTTGTTACGATCCAACAAATAGTGTATATGATTATTTTTTATGGAGTAGCTTCTCATCATGGTTGTAAATTACTAAGGGGACAAACCTTAACAAAACTTAGGCATAAAACCCAACAAATAGCATAGTATTTCGGGACTTAAAGCAAAACTTTACGACTAGAGTCATAAAATTGTACCTCCTTGAAAGTCAAACTTAATATTATTGGTATTGCTTGAACTGGCCCATCCTTCATTTTTGGCATTGTTTCCTCCGTCTGGGACTGCTTGAATTCTTTCTCCTAATGCAAGAGCCAAATCACCACGAGCGACCATGTCCTCCTTTGAGAGCCCCTTCACCTGTAATAACCAAATATCCTCACAAAATAGCATTGAACTCCTAAATTACTAAATTGAGTAAAATCAAGGTAGATTTGCATAAACTAGTATCCTCACTAGTTGTATTTCGGGACGGAGGGAGTAGTTCCCATTTCTATTTTGGGAGTCAAAATTTAAAATTTGACCAAATATTCTCATTAATGTATACAAAAAAACATATTCATGTGGGGTCTTGTTGGATTCGTAAACATGTACATTCATAATATCAATTTTTTATATTTTTTACTAATATGAAATAGAAGATATAATAGGTCAAAGATAATAAGCATTAAACAACCATGTTTTCATAAAAAAACTAGCTCGCCTCCCCTCTCCTTTTTCTCTTTTCTCTCTCCTTTCCCACAAAACCCTAATTTTCAACCTAGGGGCTACCACCCCCCTTTTGGGCGGTGGTAAGCCCCTTTTCTCGTTTTATTACTAGTTTTTTATGTTTATGTTTCCAATAACTCTCAGTCTCTCTCTAATGGAGAGTTTTTCTACCCATATATTGGGTTATGTCTACCCATATATTGGGTTTTATCTCTCTCAATGTGAGAGTTTAGAGAATTTGTTTTTGGGTTTTTGTGTGATTCAAGATGTTGATTTGTTGATCGAAATTTGTGTGGAGTTGCAACAAATGTCAAGACTTCGTTTACAATAACTTGAATTGAATCCGATTCTACTTCAAAACTACAAAAGATCGATAGACCCCCTTGCAGAAGGCTACATCAGACAGCGATGGGAAAGACAAGGGTTTTCAGAAGTGTTAGATCTACTCAACGATCGTGGTTTTATCATATTAGAATTGTATTTATTTCATTTTGATATGTATTTGTTTAATTTTGACTTCTATTGTAGATGTCGTATGACTTTGAATCAATGAATTAATATTATTTTCAAAAAAATAATAGGTCAAAGATACATCTCGGAGACCGTGCAAAAAGAAATAGGAACTATATTTTGGGAGGGAGGGAGTAGATTATTGTCAATAGTACCATACTGCCATTACCATTATGTTCTAGATGCTCATTTGCTCACACATCAAGTCCTCTCACATTTTGGCTAACTATTTGGCTTGTTTTTCTTTTTTTTAAAAAAAAAAAATGGGGTCAGGGTCGGGCTGGGTCAGTCTAGCCCTTGACTCGACCCGACCGCTAGCAATGACTCTAAATCCGACCCAACCCTCATACAGCATGGTCATACCCGACCTAGCCCGATCCATTGAACACGTCTAGTACTAAATTAGTACAAGAAGTATTGGCTTGGAAGTCAAGCAAAACGTCGTCCTCGAAGAAGAGATGTGAAATCTTTGATGATATTCTTTGGAGGCTAATACTCTAAAAAGTTAAAGAGCCCAAAGTAAGCATTTTTGAGAAAATATCCATTCAAAATTGAAATAAATAAGGTGAGAGGAGATGAACAACTTGCCATAGACCACAAGAAATAAATAATGTTTGCAATTGTTGATTTTAATACGGGAAAATAAAATTTCGTTCACATTTATATAGTTACAAGAGAAAATAAAATCAAAACGATATTCTTGTAATTATAAGTGAACCCAAAACAAATAAACTAAAAAACGATTGGTTAAGAATCACTCATACTATCTTTAAAAACAACACGCATACTATCACAAATATGAACAAAATAGTTGGATATAAGTTATTTTATTCTTTAAGCAAAATGAACTTAATTAACACTCAATTCTACAAAATAATACAACAAAGATTATCATGAACAAAAACTTAATACATATCAAAAATATTTAACAATTTAAAAGGATATTTTAATATTACGAACTAGTGAAGTTTCAGATTTCAAATTCTATACCATTGTTATTAATTTTTTTATCAAACCCATATTACCTTGCAAATCAAACACAACTTAATAAGTTTAAAAAACGGAAATATAAAGATGAAATTTTATATCATAAAGAATTACACTTTCTTATAGAATTGTATATAATGTAAGCAAATGCCCCCATAATTCAAAGCCAAGTGAAACGAAGCCAAACTCATTTTTCATGAAAGTAAACTAAACATAAATATTAAAGATAAGCAAGTAAAATAAACCTTCTTGTAAGCCAATTTTTGCAGCTTGGCCACCTCTTCTAATAACCTCGCCTTCGTCCGCCTTATTTCCGCGTTCATCGCTACCGCCTTCGCCCTGTTTGACTCCATTGCCACAGCCTCAGATTTCTGTTTTTTTTGGTTTGCGGATCAATGGAAGAGTATACGCTTTATTTTTTTAATTTCCATTTGTGAATGAAAACAACGCAAAAATGATAGGGAAAAATAATTGTGTAAATTGATGTTACATACACGAATTGCTCCCTCGATCTCGGATTCGACGGTGTCGTAGAGACGAGTGAAGGCGTCGTCACCGGTGCCATTACGCTCCCTTTGCTTGTCAACGTCGTATTTTTCATATTTTTTGCAGATTTCATCAACCCGGAAAAGTATTTGTATTACGCTCATCTTATCTAGTGTAACTTCTATCAATAAAATTTACTTTGATCGTAACTTTTTCGTGGTTTCTTTGCTTAACAATGATTGAGAAATGAGAACTTGAGAAGGGATGTAAACGAGTTGGTGATGGTGATGAATGACTCGGGTTGTGCCGGCATATCCTTCTCCTTCATTGTTGTATCTTTTATTTTCTGACCATTGCAAAAGCAAGACGTGACATGATTTTAGGAGTTGAACCGTTAAAAGCGGTTTACGAATTAAAGTTTAATTTTAACATGGGCGTAATTGTTTGATTTAATTTTTTTTTTTTGTTCCATACATAGTACCTCTCTTTGTTGGTTTTCAACATTGTACCAGGACTTTCAAGTGTCAAGGAGTATCTTGAAGTATAGTAGTTAAAGATTAAACTTCTAATCCAAAGTGTTGGGCCCAATAAAGGATCATCTCAATATTGTATAACAACCTTCTTAATCACTAGACATGTGGCATCTACGGGTCTCACCAAAGAGTTGGCCAAAAACTAAGAGGCCTAGAGTTGGGAAAGATGGTTACCTAAAAAGGCAACAAAACCGCTTATTTCAGGAAAGGTCCATCTTATCAAGGTTGTTTATCTGTGAATTACCAACACAATAAATAGCACCATTCTCATCGACCAATAGGTATTCAATTCTAACCTAACAAAAGTTAGAGCATCTCTCTTTTCAATTACTATATTCTCTTTATACCTCAATCACATCTGACTTGAGTATCAGAGGGGAGATCCTGTAACAACCCCGGGGTAGTCTAATCTTGTTTTGCAAAATCCTGGTGTATGTATAACGGAGCTCGTGCATGCCTTCTTGAGGCGCACATCAAGTCTCTCAACCTTTTAACAGTCCTTATTTTCTTAGACAAAATTAGTTTGGCGCCGTCAGTGGGGAGGTTACAAAAAAATTTACTTCGCCACCACTCAACAAGTTTACCTCATTATCAATCAACAATATCCCTAACCAAGAACACTCGCTTACAAGCTAACCCCAATCCAATTATTGCCCCACACTTCTGGATGATCTCAAATATCCGGATATGCACATGCATCTCAACACCATTGTACCCCATAGTACAATCCCTCAGCCTGCACCATTAGGTCAACAATAAAAAGCTGGTCCCCAACTCATATCTACAATAAATATCACGCTAATTGCAACTCAACTTCAACAAAACTCCCAACGTAGCCTGATGGATATGTTGGCGACTCTGCAACAAGGGTGTTGGCTACCGTGCCCCAATGAGCAAGTCGAGGCTTTGGTCACCTCCCATCGGGAAGAAAACATCCCACCTTCTCCAAATGGCTAGCCTCACAAAGGTCGAGAGCAAGGGAAGATAGCCAATGGGATCGGTAGAGATCTAGACATAAGGGAGATAGGCGGCAGGGGGAAGCTACCCATGCTTCCTCAAAATCGAGATCACCAAGGGGGAATGAGGGACCAAAGCCTAAAGACGCTAGAGGGAAGGGCGGGATACCTGATACATCCTCGATAAAAAGGCAGCTCATCAAGAGGGACATGGTGACTCGGCACAATCTCACCTCTCTCAGATCAATACTGGTGCTCTTAAGTTCATGGCCCCGTTCAGGCAAGCTATTTTAGAAGCCCCATCCCCCAAAAAATCAAAACACCTACCATTGAACAATTTTTTGGCCTAACCGACCCAAACGACCACATGACAACATACAAGGATCAGATGAACGTTCAGACCAGCTGTGAAGCCACTTGGCGTTGCTTCTTTCCCACCACACTAAAGGGTTGGTGTTGAACTGGTTCCAGGATCTGCCAGCCGGAATCATCACCGAATTCTTTGTGGCGGAGGACTAGTTCATCCACCGGTTTGTCGCACTATAAGACAGAAGAAGACTAGCCTTCATTTGATTGCGGTCAGAGAAGAGAAAAATAAAAGTGTAGCTGACTACATCAAACGGTTGAATGAGGAATCACTGAAGGTCTCAGATTTACAAGATGTTGTAGCATTCGCCGCTCTTATGCCAGGGATCTTGTCTAGTCGGTCAAGATGGTCCTTGACTGAATCAAAGTTAAAACCTTTTTGGAAGCGATGAGTCGGGCTCAAATATTCATCCAAGTGTCATACATATGTCACCATTCGGATGTGTTAATGCCATTTTCGGATGTCAAATAACATTTATTGCGTTGCATTGAATCAAATCTCAAAAGATTTATTTATGCTTTAGCATAAGGATCGAATATAAATATAAAACCCATCAAGCGAAGTCAACAAAGGTTACAATTAACAAACTTCAAAGGAAGATTATCAATATTATCAAGAGATGAAAGTCAAAGGCAGTAAAAGAATATCAACCAAAAGATAATCAGAAGGTGGTTCAACATGAAGAAAAATGTGCATTATAGGGTGACGATTATTCAGCGTCGGAAAACAGTTAAGGTTTGAATCAAATATCATTCAAACATTTTCCTCCCCAACATGCATGGAAGTTACATATTATGATTCTCTATAAATAGAGAAACTATTATTTTGAAAACGACACATGAACAATCAGTCAAAACTCTAGCATTTCTTAATTCCTTAGCGTAGCACTAGCATAGCCCAACCCTCTTCTGTGGTTGTAGTTTAGTTATTTAGATGTAGCTTAGGCATCCGGACATGTTCTGGCGCTATTAGGCAATGTATCAAAATCTCACTCTAATTGAAGCAGGGAACCATGGAAGTAACAACTTTCAAGTCTCCTCTTCAGTTGTCCAACCGGCTTATCCTTTGTGTGGTGTAAAATTCATCTCTAAGTTTGTGGCATGTATGAGAATTTGGTGCTTTAATTAAAAGCATGATTGTTTGCTCTATTTATTGCTTTTCGCCTTAAGTTAATTTATTTTGTAGTGTGATCGTTAATGAAATTGCAACAGAGTACGTTAGCAAAGTTTTATCTAATTAAAACCGGTAATCCCTAGGGACTGAGTCTCCCAAGGCATTCAATATCAAACTATTAGGTGTCCATTAACTTGTTTGCAAGGTCAACGAACTGATATTGCACCAACAAGTTTATTGCCGACCACAGTGTGAGGAGAAGATTCATAATCAAATTGTGAAATTTCTTCTTCGTACTTTTGAAAACTAACATTAAAAATGCTTATGTTAGTTTTTAATAAAATGGCGGAATCATGTTCTAAGAAGAATATAGAAATTGCTCAGGGTGAATCAAAAAAATTCCACAACGAGGAAACTAGTTCTTCCGTCTCTCCAGAGACAAGGATGCATTATGGTAACAACGGTGAACCAATTCACTATAGTAATAAGGAGTCGGTACTGGTCATGGACCAATTCACCAAGGGATGACTCATCTCCAAGTAGTACTGGTCGTGGACTTATATACCAAACTTATGGAGAGAGTCAGAGACAATAATTTGATTATAACTACAGAACTCTAGCCCATGAGTCTGCTTGAGTCTTTACAAATATCCTCAAAAGGATAAATGAAGAGAACAAAGATGTTAAATATAGGCAAATTAATAGGGTCCTTGTAGATATCAATGATACTATAAGTGCAACTTTCACGACAATGTCTAACTCTCTTGCCACTAGTCGAAAAACACTATCAGTTAAATAAGAAACTAGTTAAGGCCTTAGAAGAGTGTTCTTTAGATAGAGCAAGGGGAAATTGTGGATAGCGCCAGACATTCCTCCAATAGGTACCCTTCGAGGGTACATTTCTCCCATTTTGAAACTAGGGGTCCAATTATCCCAAGCAATCCACAAACTTCCTCTCATGTGCATCAGACAAGGGCAATACCCATGAGCCATGGACAGGGTAATTATGGAAATGTTAGGAGAAATGATGGAATGACAGTGGGCGTGGAGCCAGGCTAGCACTAGCCGTAAAAACGTCATCAACCTTCGCTTTCCATGGGTGGTGGACAAGTTGGTGACAACACACATCAACCTGGATCATCACAAAGAGGACATAGGAAATGTACGTTTATTGCAAACAACAATAGTACACCATATGCCTATATTCCTGATTATGGGAATGTTCGAGGGTTTTGTCAATCCCAAGCTCCATTTTCTCAAGAAACTGGTGCTTATCATCAAGAGGTGCCCACAAATGGCACACAAGGAGCAGCAAATCATACCTTCATCATGCATAATCTGGAAATTCCTATGGGAGGTTATCAAAATCAACCTCTTAACCCTAATCCTAATTCCACTACAAGAAAAAGCTGCAATTACGACCAAAATTTACGATCACACATGTTTCTGGTCGTAAATAATGAGCATTTACGACCAGATATGCTAATTGGTCGTTAATATGAGAAATTATCTACGATGAGATGATTTCTGGTCGTAAATGCTTATTATTTACAACCAGATCCATTTCTCGTCGTAGATAATGAGCATTAACGACCAGATCATGTAAATTGGTCGTAAATATAAAAGATTATCTGCGACGAGGTTGAAATCTGACCGTAAAAAATCAAAATTTTAAATTTTTCCAAAAAAATCAGCGGGATTGAATCCCGCGGACCAGATCTGCACGCATCCTCAATTTTCTTATCCTCCCTTCTCTCTCCTCTCTCATTTTCTTATCCTCCTTTCTCTCTCTTCAATCTTCACTCTCCCCGTTTCTCTTTTCACTCCATCTTCTCTGTCTAGTTTCCCTCTTCTCTCTCTTCTTTTCACCCAAATTTACTCCTAAAATTCCTGAAAATTCACCCCAAACATCACTAAATATTCACCCAAGTTCACCCTAAAATCCCAAAGCATACCCCTAAATTTTTAGATCTGGGGTTTTTAGGGGTTTTTTTCGGGGTTCAAATTGGTTATTGGGAGCTAAATTATTTCGGTTTTTTTTGGTTTTCCTTGTAATTCGAATTTGGGTGTGTTTTTGGGACGAAATATGGTTGTTTTTTTCGGGGATTATATTTGGGGGGTTCGAATTTTCTGGGTAGATTTGGGGGTTAGGGTTTGATTTCTGGTGGTTATGGTTTGATTTCTAGGGGTTAAGGTTTGTTTTTGGGGGTTAGGGTTCATTTCTAGGTTTAATTTTTGGGGGTAGGGTTCAAATTTTCTGAGTAGATTTGGTGGTTTGAGTTGATTTGGGAGTTTTGGGTCAATTTTGGGTTTTTGGGTTTCTTTTTGTATTTTCTTAGATGTTTTCCCTTTTTTGGGGTTTCATTTCGGTTATTTTTTGTGCCTGATTTCTAGTGTTTTTGTTGTTTTGGATTATTGTTAGGGTTCGAAATTTGGGGCAATTATTATTTTTCGAAAATAAAATTAGGGTTAGTGTTAGAAATTTTTTGGGGGGTGGGGTTTGGATGGGGTTGTTGCGGGTTTGCTGGGTTCAGGCGGGGTTTTTTTTTTTCCATTTTCGTTTTGGGTTTGGGTGGTTGTGCTGGGGGCTAGGCAGTGGTGGGGTGTTGGTGGCTGGGGTTTGGGTGGTTGTGTTGGGGCTGGGCAGTGGTGGGGTGTTTGGGCATTCTGTTGTTGTTTTGTTATTTTTCCAAATTTTGTTCTAATGTTTTATTTTTAAAATTTTGTAGATGAAGATGAAGATCCTGAAGTTTGTTGATGAACAATTAATTTAGTTAATTTAAGTTTTTTTTATAAAAACTTAAGTTTATAGATTTTATTTTTTCTTTTGATTTCTTGTACAAAAGTTCATCAAAATTATTAATAAAAATATAGTTTGATAATTTAATGTTTAATATTTTTTTATGACAATGTTTTTTATTAACATTAAATTGTAAAAAAAAGAAATTAGCAACTATGTTTAGTTGCTAATTTCTTTGTTTAAAATTTTTTTAATCACATTTGCGACCAGATATCTGGTCGTAGATGACAACCAATTGCAACCAGATCTAAATCTGGTCGCAAAAGGCTTTTACGACAAGTTTTTTTTTTTATATTATTTGCGACGAAGCCCTTTACGACGACTCGCGACTACACGCGTTTCTGGTCGTAAAAGGCTTTTTACGACCAAATTTGAGCTTTTTGCGACGAGAGATTTGGTCGTAAATGGCAGTTTTTCTTGTAGTGTTGCTAATCATGCATATGATCATGCAGGAAACATGGGATATGGGATATCTAGGAAGGTAGGATCCATTGGCAGCATAGGTTAAGGCAATAGTTCAAAGATTAGTGGGTAATACCTCAAGGAGAAATCAGAAGCAGATAGGTCAAAAACCTTACCCTGAATGGATTTATAGAGAAGATCCATTCACTAGTGGAAAAACATGAAAGGGCTACAGTGCAAGGGCTGTGTTTTTGAAAAATGCATCCCTTAATAGTGAAGGGGTGCGGTTAGCCCAAAAGTCGCAACCCTTTGTAATTGAATGGCTGCGGTTTTTTACGAACCACAACCCTTCACTTTCCTTTTTTTTTTCTCACGAATACATTTTGCGCGCATAGATATTGTAACCATTTCAATCCCTCCCTTAGAAAAAATTTCACGAGCAAAATTGCTTCTTCTCAGGCACCACCACACTGTACCATTGTGCAAAACCCAAACTCAGGCACCACCACATCTCCCCCTTGCGCACCACTATAGTTTCTTCTCTTCTCTCCTCCACTAAATTTCTTTACTCTTTCTTCTCTTCTCTCCTCCACTACAATGATTTTTAGTGGGTTTAAATTTAGGGCAGTAGCACCACCATGCAGCCCCGCCACCACCACGTAGCGCTATCACTGCCACAACATTGATGCACCACCACGACCTGCCATTATCTCATGCACCACTACCACGACCTTGTTGGGTAATTGAATTTTCCCTTCTTAAATTAATTCTCATGCTTTTTTTTAGTGTTTTGTGTTGTAAAGTTGGGTTTGTGTTGTTTTAACTTGTTATTGGTTGTTTTAAGTGGGTTGGTGGACAATTTGGGTTTTTTTTTGCGATTTAATTAATTTAGTATGTTGAATTTCACCATGTTAGCTTTCAACTTAAGGTGGGGAGGGTAGGTAGGGGGAGGGGAAGGGTTGGTAGGGGTGGGGAGGGTTTGTGTAATGGGAGGGCTGACAGTGGTGGGAGAGGGTTGGAGAGGCTGGGCAGGGGGTGAGGGATGGCTGGGGAGAGTGATATTAGGGTGGGGGAGGTCTGGCAAGGGTGGGAGAGGGTTAGGGAGGCTGGGCAGAGGGTGGAGGAAGGCTGACAAGAGGCGGGGAGGTTGTGTGTGTACAGTAGGAGAGGGCAGACAGGGTTGGGGGAGGGTTGGGGAGGCTGGGCAGGGGGTGAGGGAGGTTTGGCAGGGGTGGGGGAGGGTTGGGGAGGCTGAGTAGGGGTGGGGGAGGGATGATAGGGGGTAGGGGATGGCTGGGGAGAGTGAAATTAGGGTGGGGGAGGGGGTGGGGGAGTGTTGGGGTTGCATAGAACATAGGCTATTACACCATGAATGACTTTGGTTCATCATCACAAACTAGATAAGCAATAATCTGATCACAACAACACATTCATTTGCTTGAATTTAATTGTTGAAACAATAACAACTAAACAGTCAAGACTAACCAAATGATCGAATGATTCAAAAACCTTATAATAAAATTTAGCATGTGTAATTCTATAACCGATTGATATTTTTTTCTATTTGCTAAATTTTAGTGGGTTTAGAGGACTATTGTCTGTGGAGCATCCCCACCAGTAACCACCACTAGAGCACCGCATCACCACCAACAACCTCCAGGACCACCACCATTACTGCTCTATTTCTAGCTTCTCATAGTGAGTTTTGTGTAGTTTATGGTGAATTAATTTAGGTTTTTAGTTATCTTTGCTTTTCTTAATTGAATTATGTGAATAATGTGGCGTGTGTGATTTATTAATTGTAGGAAAAAGAAGCTAAGGTAGGCAAATAAATTATCTCTCTTTTCATAATTGCTCCGCTTTGGTGTTGAGAGGTAATTAGCCTAATTTTCTTATTTTTTGTTGGATGTTGATGAGGAAAAATTTTCATGTGTTCAAATTTGAGTAAGATATGATAATGTATGTATATTTCTTGATATGAGATTGTAAGAAAACAATATAATTTAGCTATGAAATCTACAAGTTGTTTGAATCATCATCATCATCATATGCCTAGATACTTGTTTAAGACTTACTCATTAAGAGTAAGTTTTGTATAGTCCCTGGTTTGGGACTGTTCTTAGACGTTTGATCTCCTTCAAGTGGTGAATGTATGTCCTCCTTTCAATTTCGAGGAAAGTCTTGGCTTATCGTTTCTCTACATTGTGTACTTGGAGAACTGCAAGAAAATGCTGCCGGATTTTCCTTAGAATCATTCATGTGCCATTTGCACATATCGTATTTTGATTGAACGTATTTGAACCATTCATGTGCCATCTGCACATATCTTTCGACCCTTATTCATTTGCTATTTTTGGCATAGCCAAGATTCCTTCATCGAGCAATCTATTAAAGAGTGGGTTTCCTATTTCAATAGCTTGTGATGCCTGCAAGGTAACAGTAAACACAATATTAGCTTCTACCATACCATAGAAAAGTTCAAATGGTTCATCCATTCCAACTACATTCACATCTTCATCATTAGGAAACATGATATTTTTCTTACCAATTTCATCCGGGATTTTGTTTCTAAAAATAATGTACTCAGAAGTATCATGAGTTACTACATCATGGCATTTACATTGTTTATTACCCTTAACTTCTTCAACAGTTCTTATTCAATGTATCCCTACAAATTTATCTTTTTGTTAGATAACAACTAGTCGAAAATAGCATTAGCTTTTTTGAATTGGCATAAAAAATATATGTCCTTTTTTGTTCAGATTTCATATCCTTTTTGAGCCAAAAACTCTTTCTTCTGTAAAGGAGAACATTTGTAAGGTATTCCATGAATGATTTCTCCCATGTCCACTTCTTATGCAGTTTTGAAGTGGAAAGGCTCCTCATTATGAGCAAAGAAACTCAAGTGCCTTGCAGCACTTTCAGATTGTAGGTTTCTTTTATACCTTACAGCTAATTCTGCTAATTCAACGAAATCACCAAAGGCATGACCATCAAACCTCTTTCTAAATTGAATCAACATTCCTTCTTGAGCCATTTGTACAATTCCCTTTCAGGAATGCTAACATGACACTTAATCTTAGCCATCTTGAATCTAAATAAGTAGTCTTCCACATACTCTCTTAACTTCTGTTGGATTCTAGCCAGATCACTTAGGGTCACTCCTAGTTCAACGCGTGCAAAATGATTTGTAAATTGCATTTGCATGTCCTGCCAGGAATGAATAGAATTGGGTGGTAAATTGGTGTACCACGAAAAAGTCGTCTTAGTAAGAGACATGGAAAACATTCTAACACTAGTAGAATAATTGCTTATTGGTGCGGTAGTATTGTTGCGGTTTTACCCGTACGCAACAATATATCACGTAAAAAGAAAAGAAAAATATAAAATGAACATATTGCTGCGGTTTTGGCTAGAAACTGCAGCAATATATGTGAACCTGAAAATTTTCAAACTTAAGTTGACTTTTTGACCAGCTGTATTGATGCGGTTTTCAGTCAGAACCGCAACAACATATTAAAATATTCGTTTTTTTAATAATATTTGAACCTATTGCTGCGGTTCCAACAAAAAACCGCAGCAATAGGCTGTTTTAAAATACAATGCATGGCCCAAATAACTAGGGTTTTACTCTTTCTTCCTTTTAACCCTCCCTCCTCTCACTCTCAGCCGTTAACCTTCTCTCTCTCTCCTCTCACTCCCTCTCATTTCCTCATTAGTAAAAAAAATGTTACGCTCTCTCTTCTCTCATCTCTCATCTCTCTCTCTCTCCTCACACTCTCTCATCCCTCCTCATCGACCTAAAACCTAAAACCACCATCTGCCGGTAGGCCTCTTCCCATCTCATTGCCAGATCTCCTCTATCAAGTGCATTTTCAGCCTCCTCTATCGTCAGTCGGTTGTACATCATTCCTCCTCTATCTTTGTTCTGCCAACCTTCGGTCGTCTCGGGCGGTTTAATCCCTTCGTCTCCAACCTCGTCGTTCGCTGTCAAACCCTCACCAACCTCGTCGTTCGCTGTCTTCACCTCTCACCAACCTCGTCGTTCGCTGCCTTCACCTCTCACCAACCTCGTCTTCTTCGCAACAACTAATCCTGATCGTCGGTCGTCTTCTTCGCAACAACAAATCCCGATTTTATTTTTTTTTAGATCTGATTTCTTTAGTTTCATACTTTTTTAGTATTAATTTGTTTAGTTTTTTAATTTCAGTTTTTAAGTTTAGTGATGTTTGCTTTGTTGTGTGTTTTTCTGTAGTTTCGTGATGTTTTTTTAATTTTTATTTTTTCAATTTTCAGATTTTAGTGTATTTTTTATTTTTATTTTTTTAAGTTTTTTAATTACAGTTTATTAGTGTTGAGTTACAGTTTCTTAGTGTTATACTGATGTAGCTTTTTCAAATTTTTTTGTAATATACTTTTCTGTTTTTTTTTTTTTTGTTTAAAACAGTTTCTTAGTGTTCTAGTTACAGTTTCTTAGTGTTATATTTTGATGTAGTTTTTTCAGATTTTTTTTTTCGATTTTCATATTTTCAAGTTTCTTAGTGTTTGTAACAAGTGATTATTGTCGATATGTAACATATTATAATGGTACTATAATCACAAAATATTTACGCCTCGAGAAATTTGAAAAAAAAAAAATTACCTGCCCGGCGTCTATTGCTGCGGTTTTAGGTAGAAACCGCAGCAATATGCATATTTTTTATTATTAAATACAACATAATACTGCAGTTTTCTCTAGAAAACGCAGCAATATGTTTTACTATTCTGATATAAAATACTAATATTGCTGCGGTTTTTCCCAGAAACCGCAGCAATATGTTCAAATATGGCTGCGGTTTTAAACCGCAGCAATATATTTATTACCTATTGCTGCCCCCTTAAGTGCTGCGCGGCCAAAACCGCCGCAAAAGGCCACTTAATGGCCGCAACAATAAGCATTTATTCTACTAGTGTAAGTTTAGAAAAATCACCCTCAGCTACTTCTCCATTCATAATTGAACCTAACTACATGTTCTTTAGCAGAAACTCTATCATTTCCAGAGAACAAAGTAAAGTTAGGTATCTTAAAAGTTCTAGGAAATCACTAGTGTAAAAAACACAAGGGTTGCGGTCAAAACAACCCTAAAGGCTGCGTATTTTGCCAGCAGTCTTTCGGCAAAAATGAAGCTTCACCACGAAGGGCAACGATTTTAGGCGTTGACCGAAGCTTTTCCAATATGGAAGGGATGCGGTTTTGGGCCTTGATCGCAGCCCTTCCAATATAGAGTGGCCACGATCTAGGCCCAAAACCGCAGCCCTTTTATTTTCGTATTTTTTATAAATAAAAACCTACCAGCAGCCCAGCACCCCCACCACCCCTGCCAGCCCATGCACCCTTGCTGGCAGCAGCCACTACAAAAAAAACTACATATAGAGGCAATCCATAATTGCATCTAAATATATATTTGTAGCCTCTAATGGTGTTTAGAAATAATTTTTTGGTTGCCTCTAATTAGTCCATCGCTAATTATAGGTTGCCCCTAATGCCACGTTTTAGAGGCAGACAAGTTATGGTGCTGCTAAAGACTCTTATGTTTAGAGACAACCATATGCCTGTCGCTAATTATAGGTTGCCTCTAATGCCACCTTTTAGAGGCAGACAAATTATGGTATCTGCTAAAGACTCTTAAGTTTAGAGGCAAACATATGACTGTCGCTAATTATAGGTTGCCCCTAATGCGTCATTTAGAGGCATACAAGTTACGGTGCGGCTAAAGACTGTTATGTTTAGAGGCAACCATATGTCTGTCGCTAATAATAGGTTCCCCCTAATGCCACCTTTTGAGGCACACAAGTTACAGTTCTGCTAAAGCCTCTTACGTTTGGAAACAACCATAAGTATGTCGCTGATTATAGGTTGCCCCTAATGCCACCTTTTTGGGGCACACAAGTTATATTGTTGATAAGACCACTTATATTTAGAGGCACCATAAATCCATCATTTATATTTGCCTCTAATGCAACCATAAGTTAGTCGCTAAAGGATGTTTTTAGGTGCAACTTTTGACATTTTTATTAAAACTATTAGGGGCAACTACACATTTACAGTTTAAGATTTATGAATTAATACATATATATACTATATTAATACTAAAAGTAAACAAACAAAACAATTTAATGAATCAATAAAAAGCTACTATATAGATAAAAAAAATAATTGTCATTTATAAACACCTTAATCAACTAACATGTCTCGTTGGTTATTCACAATTGTTACAGTAAAAAGAAATTGGAAACTACAAGAGAGAAAAAAAAAAGATATCTAATAGTCTGAATAGTGTCATTCCATTTTTCAATTGCCTCAGTCTTTGTTAGTGTCATGCTATTTTCTTCCTCATATTATTCTTCAATTGTTTGAATAGTTGGATTCCGCAAGCACCTGCAACACATGCATATAGTAAATATTAGTTTAATGACAAATATTAGTTTAACAAAGCTGTAATAACTTGTACAAAAATTGGCTTAGCCGGTAGTATGAGGAAGAAAATATTAGTTTAATACTAAAAGTAATAACACCGCCACCAGCACCAACATTCATGATAAGGTCCTCAATGCTCTTCTTTTCAAGGAGCTTGGCAAACAAGCTTGGCCAGTATGACTCGCATTCAATGTTGGCGGCGCTAATCACTAATGTAATCTTCTCAGCCTGAAAACAGAAATGTGTTAGATGGGCGACAACTAATGTATATCATCAAACCACCTACAGCTGCTAATCAAATTGAATGTTAAAAATTTTGCCTTGACTAGATAACAATAGTATATGATACGAACCACACAAAAAAAACCTCAATCCAATTATCTAGGAAGAATGTATACTAAGTTATCAATCTCCTTTTAAATTGATTAATAGTCTATCAAAGATCCCATCTTCATTATTTGCAGATCAAGTTATCGTCACATATTGTAACAAAGATGTGTGCCAATATACAGACTACTAGACGACATTCTAGACGATTGCAAATAATAATTACAAAATCGAACTCTGCAGATGCAGTAGCATAGTTTCCAACCACATAATGAACAATTTAAGGGCATGCATTGGATGGATTGCAAGAGCTGGCACAGAGGTTTTATTCAGCCAAAGGGTTTGTCATCATCCATAGTCCCAAAGTTGTATGTAAACCACACTATACGGGAGCATAAACACAAAAGACAAGTCTTTTAGAAATGAAGTATAATTTTTGGACCAAATACTGCAGAGCAGAATACCTTCACAACACCAAAAATGTAGTAGCTGACCTCCTAGAAACTAAGCAACTTCTGGATGCTTAACCTGAATAATATTCACATCACAAAAAATGAGTTCATATATTCTCTGCAAGTAGCATTTTTCAAAAATAAAGACACAGACAAAAACATAAATCAAGGTAAAAACCATCCCAATCTTGATGGAGTCAGACATGAATTGAGCATAAAGATTCGTTTCTATTCCACGCTTCTGCAAAAGCAATAATAAAATCAACTATCGGCATAGTGACCACTGACCACCTATAGCTGACATATTCACTTGGGGGTACTAGGAAATACGAATTGCGCAGTTACGGTGCCTAGCAAGAAAATTAAAGCTAAAGGCTGAACACGTATATATATGATATTACATATATCATATTGCATATATGTATTTAAACATGGTTGCTCAAATTTGTAATTTTACTTCGTCAGAAACTAATGACCAATGAGACACTGAACACGCCAGAAAAGCTCTAGGCAACATTGGTTGTAGCTGACGTGTTTCTTTCATCACTTTCACCTGACACACCATTTCAGAATTTCGAGTTGAGGTACATCTTGTTTGACTTCCTCATGAGCATAGCCAGAAATTTCAAATAATTTTTTCTGATACTAATATATTAACATATTCAAGGAGTGGGGTTTTGAGAAAGGATGGGGTCATACCTCAGCAAGAGTTAAAGAGTTTATGCATTCTCTCTTTGAGGTGTTGCAGGCACCAGACCCAGTGAGCGTGGAGAAATTCTTTGGCAGGCTTCCAACAATCTTCAGCATTGTGATATTATCTATACACGGTTACTTTGGCCAAGCAAATGATCTTGGCTTGCCAGATACTGGGGACAGTTATATGTTTTGTAGTGACTAGTTATAACAGCCTGCAAAAGAAGACAAGTACATGAAATGTGATCATATATATTATTATGCTGTTGTAGGTGGTTTATATTCTAGATCAAGTCAGAGCACTAGAAGAGGAATTACTCATCAGATACAAGAATCAAGGGCTTAATATAAAGCCCCAAATTCTAGTGGTGGGTACACAATAGATTGATATCATCATTTCATCTCAATTTATAAAGCCATTAAACTACAGCTGATTGGTGTTGTGTATATAGGTTACCAGGCTTATTCCATATTCTCAAGGAACCAAGTGCAATCAAGAAGTGGAATCAATTGAGGGAACCAAGTACTCCAACATTTTACGAGTTCCTTTTAAGATAGAAAATGGGATCCTCCGCCAGTGGGTCTCTCGATTTGATATATATCCATACCTTGAGAGGTTTACCAGGGCATGTATCAATTGAATTACTAATAGACTATCTAGCTTTTAGGATCATTATATTTACTCTAGTTCATCATAACTCTTTTTTATATGACACAAGGACGCCACAGCCAAAATCCTTGAGCTTATGGAAGGAAAGCCAGACATTATAATTGGAAATTATACAGACGGAAATCTAGTTGCATCACTCATGGCAAACAAGATTAGAGTAACACTGGTGACATAATTTCAGAAATCAACAACCATAGTAAGAATAAAGTATGTCTCTATTCTGAAGTTAACCTTTTGTCTTGATAGGCCCATAATAGCACATGCCTTAGAAAAGACAAAGTATGAAGATTTAGATGACAGCTGGAGACAGAAGGATATGAAGTACCATTTTTCATGTCAGTTCACAACAGATATCGGCATATTTCATCATCACAAGCACATATCAAGAAATTACAGGAAGGTCAGACATAAATCATTCTCCATTTAGTATTGAAATTTCTAATGTAGAATTTGATCAGCATTCTAAAAAGCATAAAGCAATTTTATCAATACCAATATGGAGTTTGTCATTATGCAGCAAAGCTAACCTGGCTAGTATGAAAGCCATGCAGCATACACTCTTCCAAGACTATATAGGGTGGTTTCGGGCATCAATGTTTTTGATCCAAATTAATATTACTGCACCTGGCCGACTAATCTGTCTACTTTCCATTCAGAAGCACAGAGACATTTCACGCACTTCCATCCAGCTATTCGATCAAGAGTTATTGTATAATGATAAGGATAATGATAAGCACGCATAAGTACAAAAAATTTTTTGTCAATGCATCATATAACTAAGCTAACATGTAGTAGTATCCAATTAATACTCAGTATATATGGTTTATTTTTTAAATTCCAACACAGGATTTCTAGAAGACAAGTCGTTTTGTAAAGTCTGAGCAAGTGCTGTAGAAATAGCATGCATTCGTTTTGTGTACAGAGAAATAGTTACTAGTTATACATCGTAAACTAAGGCATGATAGTTATGCCTTCATTTTGTACATGGCGGCACTCCCCCAGTATCATTTGTAATACAATTCTTGAATACTTAACAAAAAGATGCATTCATTGATAAAAAAAAAAAAAAAACCAACAGATTAGAAGCCAATGTAACAAAAAAAATTTTTAGTTATTTCGCTTTTCATGATGAGATTAAAAACAACTTTCAAGCCACATTAGTTCATCAAATTCCTTATTTCAGAACATCATCAAATCATACCCAACAAAAATGAAATTTCGAAATGAACAGAGTGAATAAACTTCACCTGACCAGGAAAAAGAAAAGCGAAAGAAGGCTTATAATCAGAAAACATAGCAGTTTCAGAAGGAGCAGTTGATTAAAGGTGTCTTCTTTAGTGAGACTGAATGAAGAGCAAGTGATGATAATGTCATTGTAGACTGAACACCGCCGAACCATCCCCATCACCACTGCCGCCGCTGCAGGAGTAAGGGAAGAGAAACACTTCACAAGAGAATAAACTCGATCAAAAAATCTTATTCCTCGATACAGAAAAGCTCCTTATCCAACAAATCGATCGATTCACCTAAAAACGCGAGAAATTGGTGAGGGAAATGAAGGATTAGGGTTTTGAATTGGGGGGAAACGAGAAACACGAGAAACACTTCACAAGAGACGGCTGGGCTGGGAATTGGGGGGAAATGAGGGACTAGGGTTTTTCTTTCAATTCTCAAACAAAGTGTTTTGGAAATTTCCTTTTTTTTCCAAAAGTGTTTGTGAAATTTCAGTTCTACAGCAATAATCTAAATTTGAATTTATTTGGGACTCTTCCTTATTAAGTTATTATTATTATTATTATTATTATATTATTATTATTATTATTATTATTATTTATTATTATTATTATTATTATTATTATTATTATATATTATTATTATTATTATTATTATTATTATTATTATATTATTATTATTATTATTATTATTATTATTAATACTTATAATAATAATTATTATTATTACTTATTATCATCATAATTATTATTATGTAATAATAATATTATTATTATTGTTATAAAAGAAAAATGTACAAGTTGTTATTATTAAGTTGAACAAACGCAACCTAAGGGTGCATTCTTTTCAACGTATATAAGCACTATAATGCTTATTTTGAAAGAGTGGATTGAGATTACCAAAAGCACTGCAATTGAACGAAAAGAAAAAATATCAATTGCAAATTACACCAACCCAATTGTTAGTTGCAGATGATCGCCACTGTCAATACCGAATCGTAAACAGATCAGATTATCCAAATAAAACTCAAATATTAACCCACATCCTGTATAACATAACGTAAATTGAATATAATCTAGAAAATTCGAAGTAGTCAAAGCCAAAATTCGAACTAAATCGAAGCTGAATTTTACCCCAAAACCCCTCAAAATTCAAAGCCCCGAACCCACATATAATTTAAGATCCCAAATTTCGAACTTAATCCAAAAAAATCGAAGATAAAAAAAAAGTTGAGATGCACCAAATTGGAGAAAAACTTACCGAAATCGCAATGAAGGAGACGGTGAAGTGAGAGAGATGAAGGGCGACAAAGGGAGGAGTGAAGGTGAGGTGAGAGATAGAGATTGAAAGAGAGAATAGTGTCGGTGTGAGGGTGAGTATTTTGATATGTATGTGAGGTGAGAGAAAGCGAGTGAAAATGTGAGGTAATGAGGTGTATCCCGCTATGAGTGTCATAGATTTAGAGGTTTCAATTCAAATCAATCAAGTATGGACTTCTAGATTCACAATTCCTTGCTAAACCTAGTAGTCATAATCCAATTTAGACCTAATTTTAGGTTAATTACTACTATCTTTATGAATATTGGAAATCAAATGTCACAATCAATCAATTAACTCAAATCAAGTACTCATCATGCAATCATTGCAATACTTTGACTTCTTTTACTTCCTCTAGCAAAGGAAGCTTCTCACTCATGGCTAAAATTCATATTCAAAAGAGAATATCCTAGGATTAACCTAGAAATTGAGATGAACAAGCAAAAAAACGATTAAACTAGCAATTAATGGAAATTGAAAGCTAGAGCATGAAATTGAAACTAAATCTAACATGAATTGAGGAAACTAAAAGCAAAACATGAATTAAAAGACAAGTAATTGAAAGAACAAAGAAAAATTGAACTAAAGCATGAAATCAAAGGGAAAGCTTTAAAAGATGAGACAAGAGTGAGAAATTCTTATTAAAAGGGAATAAGGGAAATAAAAGAATAAAAACAAAAATAAAATGAAAAAGAGAAATAAGAAGTAAAAGAAAAAGAAAAGGAAAACCCTGTAAAAAGAAAAGGGCTGGCTTAACGCCGGTGTAGTGGCCGGTGTGATGGCGATAAATTATTTCAAGATAATAACAGCAGTTTTCTACTTAAGTTAATCATCTTTAAGTTGCATTCATTTCGGAACGAAAGCATCTCATTCAATTGCAACAAATGTACGTGGAACAATGTAACTTAGCAGATCGGTTCAATATAACAATACTCCGTTTAAGTTAGTCGTCTTTAAGTTGAATTTATATTGACATTCAAAACGACTACTTTGACAGTACCCTAAGTTTAATTCAAGATAATAACAATACCATACTTAAGTTAATCACTTTAAGTTAAATTCATCATGAAACCAAAAACATCTAATTCAGTGGCAACAGATGTAGAACATTGTAACTCAATAGATTAGTTCAACATAACAATGCTCCATTTAAGTTAATCATAACATATAAGGAGGTTTGTTAAATTCCTGTATCATTTTGCACATTAACCTACTACAATAAAGCTTAAAGAGACCCCCTAAAATCTCATTTAGAGACCACATGAGAGGTGGTCTTCAGCTCATCGGTCTCTTAGGATAAATAACCACTTATTACAGGTGGTTTCTTAATTTGATAGAAGAGACCACTTCCTTAAAATAAGTGGTTATTTATGAATTTAAATAGGGAGAAAAAAAGAAGGATAAGATGCCACATTTCATAGATAGGTGGTCTTTTTTATCTTACAAAGAAATCATTTTTAATATATAGGTGGTCTTTTTAATCATTTCTAAAAATACCACCTGAAAGGAAAAGGTGGTCTCTTTAACCTTATTTTTTCATATAAAAAAAAACAATATTTCAATATTATTATACGCTTCTCCAATCTATTTCACCTGCTCCATGCGTGTCTTTCATAATCTACAAGTAATTTACAAAAGTATATAGAACATCTAGGTACTTGTATTGAGATAATTCAGATGACTTTATAATTAGAATACCTTTTCATTCATTCAATATCATTCACTACAAAATCACATGCATATCAATATAATGTTAGAAGATTCCAAAAATACAACTACGTTATAATATTTCAATCAATATGTTCTCTAACAAGTAACAAGAAAATTTCAAACTATATACACAAAAGTTTCAAAGACCAAAGAAGATGTAGATCAATTACACTTCCTAGTAAAAATCTATGTTATCTCAAAATTCCTCCTCCTCCAGCTTGTTTATGCTTGTGCGTATGAGCTCTGCAAAGTACTAAAAAGCATAAAATATATGCATTAAAAATAGAATACAACCAAATAGGACAAAAAAATGCTACTTTAAATTAAAATTTACAAACTTTATTCCATAATATCATCTTTTCACACAACATCCAAGTAACAACAAATTATAAAATCACCATCTTATAAGTTTTATAAATGCTAGTAAAGTACTACCTACTTTAGTAATCTAACATGCTTTATTATGAAATACAAGAGAAATTCTTAGAAGGGAACCCAAGAAAGAACATGCCTATAAAACCATGTCAAGTTTCAGAAGAAACATGATGCACTAGCTATTCGGATGTAAAGGCAGGTTAGTAAAAAAAGAAGTGATGAACGAACATAGTACCTGTACCAGCGTCTGGTCTTTCTCTACATCTAGAAATTCAACTGAAGAAACCCCTTAGTTGTCTGCTAACAGCAAATAGGATAAAAAGATGTATATGATAATAGATCAACATAAACTATAATTAATAACAAAGAAAAGTGCATCTTATAAGAAGGAATCACCTGACAACTAACATTCTGAAACTAAAGAAACACATGGGAGCATGACTCGCTAGCAGCTCGCATAGCATGGTTATCTTCTTCAATTACAAACAGCAACCTGAAAGATGTTATATACCATGGTTGTTGCATCACATCCAAGTTATTATAGTTCAATTTATGTATTTGTCCAAAAATTGTGGCATGTCATTGTACACCAAAATTTCCCCCCAACTTGCACTCACTCTCACTTCAATGTACATAAACTGGATTTGGAGATCTCACACCCTCCCTAAGGTTAAGATTTTCCTTTGGCTTGTATGGCTAGACCGACGCCCCTATAATCTACTTCTCTTTATAAGAAAAATTGCCCTCCCCTCACTGTATGTGTTGCGATTCCCCGTGTGAAAATTGTGACCATTTGTTGCCATAATGTAATTTCACTTTTTAATTATGGACTAATATTGCACCGAAATCTACTCAGGATGGTACCCTAGAGGAGTGGGGGCTTTTAAAAAATTATAAATGCTACGCTGTCCATGGGATTGAGTGGAACATGTTAATCCTGTTTCTTTGCTTTGAAATTTGAAAGAGTAGAAATAAGTTTATCTCTAAGCAGGAGCCTAAATAGAGAAAAAATCATTAGCCTAGCTAAAGGTCATTATAGGAGTTGAAACAAGGAGTCTACTTAGACCTTCCTATCCAAGCTAATGTGTGTTTTTCCTACTGCCAAAACCGTATTACTATACAAGGGGGAGGTTAACAAGCTTGCAGATTGTTAGCCAAGCAAGCTAGAAGTTTAGATAATTGTATGAATACTATTAAGGAGTTCCCCAACCCCCCCTTATATGAATACATACATCTCATATTCTAATAACTCTATTACTAGTTCTATTTAAATGTTCCTTTCTTCACCATCTAAAACACTATAAACAACATAACAGTAACTATAAGTGATTGTTAAATATCAATTTGGATCATGCTTTTCTTTCTGCTAGTTTTCTGTTTTCATACCCTTTATCTATATTGCTTCAACTGTTGCACTGTGTATCCCTTCATTCTGCTGAACTTGTTCAGCTCTTATTCTTCAAATAAAAATAGGTTTAATAGAAACATATGGAAACAATGTCTAAATATTATTAACTGTCATATGCTCCACTCAGTTTATGAAGCTCCTCTGATCTGTTTTATTTTGCAAATTTGAACAGAGTGGCCGACCCAATACAGTCGAGCACCTGCTCCATAATATCGGATTGCCCACTCCTTTCGTAATGGTTCAACTTATATCATATTAACGTACAATAAAACTCAAAGCATCATATTTGCAATAAATAAGAATGTTGTTGATCCATGGGTGTCAGATTGCATCAATATGGTTTTGCTTGACAATAAGATGAATCATCTGGTTACGAGAATCCAACTTCGAGAATGTAAGAACATATATATAATTCATATACATTTTAATGACTCACTAAAAAAATTGTGCAGCAACTATATAGTTTTAGTTTAGCACTAGGCGCTTACAAGTCAGTATAGCAGACAATATGCAGCATATCGAATTCTCTCAAAGTACACATTTCCACAAATTCAACACGAAAAGGATCCTGTCCCCTTTAATCATATAGTTCCATAATATAGGCTATATTTCCATAAGAATCATATTATGTTACATATTTAAACCTGAATATGATGAAAAATTAACCAGTAGTAAATGACATGAAATTATGAAAATACAAAGCACCACTACACTAAACATTCTCAAGTAAAATCGCTTCCCTAGGGATCTTTATTTTCTATCTTTGCTTGATAATTTTTTCATAAGATCATAAAAGAGAAAGCCCAGTAAACAAAACTCATCGACTATAAATGCTTATATTAGATAAAATGAATCCTTAGGCAACTATGAATTATGAAATCAGAACATCTCTTCTCAAATCCAATAAGAGTTGTAGTTTCGTCTCATTTTCCTTGGTAGGAAAGGAAATCGAAAGCAGAAGATTAAAACCAACAAATACAACAATTTCAAACCAAATTAAAGAAAAAAACTAACGAATTTAACATAGAAAGAGATACAATACCCGAATCAAAGGCTAATTGCAGGGCATGTGATGAAATTACTTTGAATCGCAAACCGTAAAATTCAAAATCTCAACTTCACGAAGGGTGACTGGCGGCGGATTCTACGAGTTGCAGATACGGGTAGGTGAGTCGGCGAGTAGGGCGATTATGACAGGGGGGCGGTACGGTGAAAGGGGCGAAAGAGGTGGGGCGTGTGATAGGGACGCGAAGGGGGATGGGAGAGGAGGGGGGAGGGAATACGAATAAGGGAAGAGTTGTGCTAATACTGAACTAACTGCTTAAAATAAATACTGATTTAAGGATTTTAAGAATATGAAACAAACCACCTCAATATGAATAAAGGTTTCTTAGTTTTACGTGTGAGACCCAAAGGCAAAAAGAAATATTAAGAAGGTAATAAGAGACCATCTTTATATAAAGTGGTCTATTTCTCCTGTTAAAAGAAACCTCCGTTTTTAGAAAATAGGTTTTTTTATTAAATAAACCACCTATTAAATTAAGGTGGTTTGTTATTGGTGGTTACTTTGCACATATTTGTAGTAGTATCTTAATTGATTAAATCTTATTGCTTATTAACAAGATCTTGATATGAAGCCTATAAGTATCGATCAAGAAAACCTATGGCTTAAACCTCATTGATACAATAATACATCAATATAAGTATACTGTTATACTATATTTCACGAAAATGACTCAATTATTTGATATATAAGTAAATCTGCTAATTTTTTGGGTTAACAAGTGTCAACAATAAGACATAAGTCAAATTGTAAATGTAATTATTAAGACAATAAATCCTAAATCATAATATCGGGCCATCGACAATAATCGACTAATTGTTACTGTGTTACGTGTTACATGTTAGCATTAAATTAATCCCTAATCACCGCATGTAACATGTTCACATATTTTTGATTTTATAAATTTAGAATAATAATTTCTTAAAAATCAATAATACTAATTTAATTTCGAAAGTTTCTAATTTCTATTAATTTCTAGTAATACTACTAATTTCTAAAGTTACTAAACTAATATATTAGAACTAGAAATTAGAATACTCAAACCATAATAATATCAATATACAATACTAGTTTATTAGTAGTTTAGGCTATGTATTTTGTTTGAGGAAAAGACTATTAATTTTAGAAAGATGAATATCCAACCATTGATTAAGTTAGCAATCCATGTAATTGACCACTCTCAATTCTCAATGGTCAAAAAAAAATATCAAAGATTATGAATTAAGACCATTGATTTAAGAAAGATCAAAATTCAACCATTAAATTAAATCCCTCTCTATCCCTAGATCTTCACCCTTTCCTCCCAACCTCATTCTTCAGTAATAGCCCCCTTCACCATCATCCTCAATCCTCTTCCATCTCTCTTGTCTTCTCCTCTTTCTACACCACCACCACCGCCAGTCCTCTCACCGCCAGTCTTCTCTCGCTGCTTCCCTGCCACTGCCACCGTCGGATTTTAGCCACCACCACGTAGGCCCGACGTTTCTTCAGTGATGATGATGGTGGTCGAACAACGACACCATAATTGAATCAAAAGATGACCTTCAACGATGCCATAGTTTTTTTTTATCAATGACCTGGTTTCTTTGTGAGTGCTGTTTTATGATTTTCACTCATGTTGGTGCAGGTCGCTGAGCAAGAGTATGAAATGGGAAAGCTTAATGAGAGAATTGCAAATTTTGGTAAATGCTGAATTTTGGTAAATGCTGAATTTCAGTAAGGCTAAATTTTAGAGAAGCGAAATCTCTTCCTTTCTGGCAGCAGAAGTTTCTGAAGGTTCTTAGTGTCAGTGAGAACATCGTCTTGATTGGTGAAACTGCTAGTGGTAAATCTACTCAGGTCTGTCTTCTTTTTTTTGAGTTTCTTCAATTATACATGGAAGAATAGTAGAACATTCTTAAATTGGGAACATTGCTTTTCATTCTTTCTTTCCTTTTCTTTCCCCTTTGATGAGTCCTTTATCATATCTAAATGTGATGTTTATCTCTTCTTATTAAAGTTCTTGTTTCTAGCTTGCTTGATACGATGGGGACATATCTTAGTAAACCTAAAACTGAGAAGGTGTCCCAAGATGCTGAATTGCAAATTGTCGTCAAAAGGGATGAAGGGGAATATGGGTTTCATAGTTTTTTCTTGGGAAAAAAAATTGAAGTTGACTGTATCAACGACGTTTCAAAAGGTAATGACAAACGCCGCCGCACCTGAAGTTCGATTTTGAGAAGGATTTTCAGAAGGATTTTCGAGGATTTCCATGGTGAGGTCGGGGGATCGATTTTGTTGGTCAAGTCGACAGTTCGATTTTGTACGTTGGTGAGGTCGGCGGTCAGATTTTCAGAAGTTCAGATTGTTTTGTTCTTCAGATTTTAGGAGTTTCTTCAGATTTTTGTTTTTTTTTTGTTTTGCTTGCACCTATTGCTGTATTGGTTTTCAAAATTTTCCATTGTTTTGTTTTTCAAAATTTTTTTTAGGAGGTCAGGATTTTTCTTTTTTTAGGAGTTCTTTCAGAATTTTTTGTTTTGGTTTTCAGATTGCTCTGTTTTTGCTTTTTAGATTTGTTAGGAGTTGTTTCAGATTTTTATTTGTCATTTCTTTTAGCTAAAATTGTCAACAACTACCTAATATATATCACTTTTCATAAACAACTACCTAATATAAAACTTTTTTAATTCAACTACCTAATACAGCTATTCCGTCAACATAACACTACCAAAACCGTTAACTTTTGAATTTTCCGTTAACTTTTCGAAAATCCCCAATTACATGAACCCTAACTTTAACTATTTCAAACCCCATTTTAATAAATCTTAATTTCATCAATTTTCCCCCAAATCCCAATTTATAAACCCATATTTCATTAATTTCCCAAAACCCCCAATTTCTAAACCCTTATTTGTTAAGTAATTGGGATTTCATTAATTTTCCTTAAGTAGAAATTAATGAAATCTGGGTTTATAAATTGGGGTTTTGGGAATTAATTTATAAATTGGAATTTGTGGAAAAATTGATGAAATTAAGGTTCATCAAAATGGGTTTCTTGAAATGATCGAAATTAGTGTTCATATAATTGGGATTTTCGAAAAATTGACGGAAAATTCAAAAGTTAACGGTTTTGGTAGTGTTATGTTGACGGAATAGCTATATTAGGTAGTTGAATTAAAAAAGTTTTATATTAGGTAGTTGTTTATGAAAAGTGATATTTATTAGGTAGTTGTTGACAATTTTGGCTTTCTTTTAAGTTTGTTGTATTTTTTTGGTGATTATTGTAAGACTATGATGTTTATTGAATATATGAATTTAATGGATAGTTTATTGGAGTTATTTTTGTGTTGTAATTTTTGTTGAGAATTAATGTAATATTTAAATTTCAAAAAAAAAAAAAACTTAAGTAGTTCATCAAATGTCTAAAAAATTATATTCGAACTTAAATTAAAGTATGTGTAAGCTAAACTTTAGTTCAGTTCAATTCAATTCAGTTCAGATATTTTAATCTGAAACCAATCTGATTCAACTTGATATAATTCGAATAGTACCTGAACCCGACATCTAATATAATCCGAATCCGCCACAATCCGATATTGAAAGATCCGAAATCTGTGTTGCCAGAAAAAAGACTATCCGAAATCAAAATAATATCAACCCGTAACAATCGTCTATAGAATAGGACCCGTCAATGTAAATGAGTGAATTTAACATATTTTTTTAACCTTACATTATTAAATTTTTAATAAAAAAAGTAGATTATTATTGGAATTTTAATATCTAGAATACACTATTGTTTATTTGTGGAACTTGTGAGTGTGTCGCTATGAAATATTATATGACACTAAATACATGGCTTTAGAGACAACTAACTAAATTTGATGCTAAAAACTTGGCTTTAGAGACAACTAAATTCATGTGACGTTAAATACATCGCTTTAGAGACAACTAACTACAGTTGATACTGAAAAATAGCTTTAGAGACAACTAAATTCATGTGATACGTACTAAATAATACATGGCTTTAAAGACAACTAACTACAGTTGATGCTGAAAAGAAATGGCTTTAGAGACAACTAAAGTCATGTGACGCTAAATACATGGCTTTAGAGACAAATAACTACAGTTGATGCTAAAAAAAAATGGCTTAAGAGACAACTAAATTCATGTGATGCTAAAAATATGGATTTAGAGACAACCAATATTCATGTGATGCTAAAAACATGATTTTAGAGGCAACCAACATTCATCTGATGCTGAAATGTATCTTTAGAGGCACCAGAATACACAACAAGAATACGCACTTTTAGCGTCTGAATTTACCATCCGGCCGTATCAGACGCAAATTAGCGTCCATTTTTGTAAATTTAGCGTCCGTCTTTTAACGGACGCTAATTAACGTCCGTTTTTGTAAAATTAGCGTCCGTATTTTAAGCGGACGCTAATTAGCGTCCGTTTTACAAATTTACCGTCTAAAATGACGGACGGTATTCAATGGTCATAAAGAAAAAGACGACCCACCTTATTTCCTTATTCTCTCACATCACAACCTCCTCTTTCTTCGTCTTCTTTCTCGCTCTTCTTTTCTTCAATGCTCCGCTATGTTTTTCTCTGATTTGAAGGAGGTTCGATCGATTTCTATTTTTTTCTCTCTCACCGTCGACGCTATTCAATGGTCCGCTACCACACTTTCTCTGATTTGAAGGAGGGTCGATCGATTTATGAGCCAATCACCGTCGAGGTTTTCGTTTTAGGGTTAGTGATTTTTTTGGGTTTTTATGTGGGTTGTTTCAGATCTAGTTTTTTTTGTTAATTTATCAATTTTCCTTCAAAACCCCATATTTATCCCCTTTTTTTTCGTTAATTTCGTATGTTTTTCGTTAATTTCGTATTTTTTTTCGTGTTCTCGATTTTTATTTATCCTCTCTCTTTTTCGATTTTTGTTTCAGATCTGGTTTTTTCTTGATTTTTTCGTTGGGTTTTTGTCCTAATTATTTTTAGGTTTTTCTTCTTCTCATCAGATTTGGGTTTTTTTCGGGGATTATATATGATTTTGTGTTGAATTTGTAATCTGGTGGACTATCTGGTTTTTTGTCTGTTCTTTAGGAGTATCTCAAGCACCTACAGAAGTTAATTTGAAGCGTTTTGTTAAAGAGGTATCTCTCAAAATTTTGACTGCTATTGTTGTTCCTCTTACCTTCACTGGTGATCTTATTTGTCTTATTGAGCGGATTTTTTTGAAGCTAAATCTGGATATCGACATATCGTTGAAGCTGAAAAAAAAGGATTCAATTCCATCAAGGTCGTACTACTTATTTAACGGTAGCCTTTTTATGAGAAATTCATCATAAAAACATCTCAAAGTTTTATCTATTATGTTCTTTGACAGACTCAAGATTGAGTTGATCTAAAAATTATTTTGGACATCTACGCTTTATGCATATTTCTGCTTTTCGTCTACATTGTTTCTCTTTTAGTATTACTGTGGAACCTATATTTTGGAAAATTAGTTCTCCCTTGTTGCCTTTCCTTATCACCATAGTATAATTTTTTCCCGAATTGTGATTGTTATAAAATGCTCAAGCTAAGTGTGAGTAGTAAAGACGACTCTTTGCTCACAGGCTGGTCTAGCTCCAAGTGTGACTCACCCAAACCTGAACTCATCAGCTATAAACCTCTCTGAAGTCTATGCTGCAAAAATATCTGACTTCTGTTTCTAAAATGAAGTTGCAGCAGTTCCACTAGCCTATCGCTAATGGCATGAGTGTTTTAAGTACAATATCAGTTCAGCCTATCACTAATGGTGGGCTGAGCTTGATTCTCGTTCTGTAAATGGAACGTAGAAGATAATATTCTCTTCTCCCTCCGATCTTTTTGGCATTTGCTAACTGATATTTGTAACTGATAATTATGGGCTGTGTTACTTGAACATGGGGCTAAGTATTATATGAGATTGTAGATGATTAGATTCATGACTAATATTTGGATATCTTGGGAGTTCCTTACTTCTTAGTGCGATGCCACATCTTGTCGTCAGTTTTCACAATTACCTTAGCTAAACGAACCATCCAGGTGAAATAAATTGTCTCCTTTATTCTGCTCAACATAGTTTTGCTTTGTAATCTTCATGGGAGCTCTTTCAGTACATGAACCTTTTCTTGTGTATGAGCTTAGGTTGTAAATGAGATTTGAAACGAAATTTTGTGTCTACTCATTATCCACTTAACTTTACATATTCAATTTTCTCATTTTATGTAGTCTCTTACTAGCTGTACGATAGTATCATGCTGGTACTGCTGTAAAATTGATTTTTTTTTCTCTTTAGAGAAACACCTTTACTTGTTTCAAAATAAATTTGGTTCCTAGATCTCCACTGATTACTTGATTATCCATGTTTCTGATGCATCCATTTTTGACTTTGAATTAACTTTATGCTTATATTTTCTTTTTCCAGAAAAGGGTGGCAGACAACTTCTTAGGTAAGTATATGTCACAGCTTCCATATCGTAATTTTCTGCTGCTAGCCAACTTTGATCAGTATGAGAACCTGCAATCTCCTTCAATTCTTTCTAAAAACGAGCATAAATCATAGATGTGTATAAAATTATGATGAAAACAGGACCTTTCCATGATAGATTTGGTAGTAACTTCTGTAAGGCGTATCATGTCTCATCATAATTCAATATCATGTGTTCATTGATTGCATTGAAACTCGAAACGTGAAACACCTTGTCCAAATGATGATTCAGCTACCTTTTGGTTACTTCTTCAAAAATTGTATAATGCTTTGATGAAAATATAGATAACCTCTACTTCTATATACTTTCCACTCTTGATGTGTACAGCATTTTTGACACATTAAATTCACTTTATGCTTTAACCATATGTACACAGTGAAGCCAATATAATATAATGATATGGCTACAATTCTGAATGTGGTAATAGTACTAAAACTATCCTTTGATGTTTGGTGTGTAAAATTATAATGAAGTTTTGTAATTTAAATGGCATCTTTGACACATAACTCTTGTAAGACGAATGCAGCTAAGATGGTTAAGTGATGTTCATGTTTAAGATGTAGATTTTTGTATATAGGCTATAGATTAAATCATTGTCAATTATGGAATTTGAGGTATAGGCTATAGATTATAGGTAAGAGATTAAAAAAAAAGAACTTTAACTTGTGACTTATTTACTAGTCAGTAATCTCTTATCTGAATTAAAATAATATGCTACCATCTGGTGTAACTTCCTGTGAGAAGATATGTTAAATTCATTAGTAGCTGTTAGATCTGATAAACTTCCCAAATTACCTTCAAGTAAAGCAATGGAAACTAGCTCGATTTGCGACAATCAGAAAAAGATAGTGTTGGTCAATACAAGAGATTTTTCTGCCTTTAGGGAGAAGATTGTTGTGAAGACTACTGGTTTGTGCCTCTTTGAAGGTGGTATATTATTTCAGTTGCTTTAACTATGTACGTTGGTTCTTTATTGCTTTTATCAGTAATAATAAATATGTTAGGATGAATGAGTAGTGAAAAATTATAGTATCTCTACCTCCTTATAAGTGCTTCTAAAATCAATAGGTGATGAAATTATAATTAGCTAGAAAGTTGACATAATCTTATATAGCACAAATTAATATTTGTCTAGATATTATAATTGGCTTGAATGCTGCTCGTTTGAGTATTTCATCATGCAAGTTTTCTTGAGTATATTCTGCCTTAGGGGGTGCCTGTGTATTTAGCCTGTTAATTTCTTTGTTTTTGTTGATTTGCAGGGTTATGAGATTTGAGTTTGAGTTCCAGATTTGAAGTTGGTTTCGATCCAAAAACCAGATTTAAAGTCCGTTTTGGTTCCAGATTTTTGTTGTGGAGTTTAAAGTGTACATGTAATTATATGAGATTTGTATTAGATTTTGTTCGAACTATAATAAAATTTAGTTGTAGAATTTTTTTTTCACTTGTAATTACATTTATTATCAATAATAATTGAATTGATTAATTTGTTTGCCTTAATAAAAGAATTATGGTATTTGCATCATTCCATATCTTATTATATTTAATATCAATTAATTAAAAGCAAAAAGCTATTACATTTAATTCTAGTTAACCAAAATTTAAAAAAAAAAAAAAAAAAGTGCAAATGTGTATTACCTGACCAGACTAATTAGCGACTGCCAAGGCTAATTAGCGACGGCCTAGGCGGTCGCTAATTAACGTCTACCCAGGCGGTCGCTAATTAGGCCCAAGCGGTCGCTAATTAGCGTCAGCAGTTGACTATGGTCGCTAATTAGCAACTGCTTAGTGAACGGTCGCTAAATATAAAAAATCAGACGCTAATTTTTTAGCGTCCGCAAAGCGGACGCTATTTGGAGAATTAGCGACCAAGGGTTTTGCATCAGCCATTTAGCGTCCGTCGGCGGACGCTAATATATTTAGCGTCCGATTC